>NC_092093.1:21959075-22209075 GCF_045679555.1 Salvelinus alpinus | reverse complement strand
GACTGCTGTTGTTAAAACAGACTGCTGTTGTTAAAACAGACTGCTGTTGTTGAAACAGACTGCTGTTGTTGAAACAGACTGCTGTTGTTGAAACAGACTGCTGTTGTTAAAACAGACTGCTGTTGTTGAAACAGACTGCTGTTGTTAAAACAGACTGCTGTTGTTAAAACAGACTGCTGTTGTTGAAACAGACTGCTGTTGTTGAAACAGACTGCTGTTGTTGAAACAGACTGCTGTTGTTGAAACAGACTGCTGTTGTTAAAACAGACTGTTGTTGTTAAAACAGACTGCTGTTGTTAAAACAGACTGCTGTTGTTGAAACAAACTGCTGTTGTTGAAACAGACTGCTGTTGTTGAAACAGACTGCTGTTGTTAAAACAGACTGCTGTTGTTAAAACAGACTGCTGTTGTTGAAACAGACTGCTGTTGTTAAAACAGACTGCTGTTGTTAAAACAGACTGCTGTTGTTAAAACAGACTGCTGTTGTTGAAACAGACTGCTGTTGTTGAAACAGACTGCTGTTGTTAAAACAGACTGCTGTTGTTAAAACAGACTGCTGTTGTTGAAACAGACTGCTGTTGTTAAAACAGACTGCTGTTGTTGAAACAGACTGCTGTTGTTAAAACAGACTGCTGTTGTTGAAACAGACTGCTGTTGTTAAAACAGACTGCTGTTGTTAAAACAGACTGCTGTTGTTGAAACAGACTGCTGTTGTTAAAACAGACTGCTGTTGTTAAAACAGACTGCTGTTGTTGAAACAGACTGCTGTTGTTAAAACAGACTGCTGTTGTTGAAACAGACTGCTGTTGTTGAAACAGACTGCTGTTGTTAAAACAGACTGCTGTTGTTAAAACAGACTGCTGTTGTTAAAACAGACTGCTGTTGTTGAAACAGACTGCAGTTGTTAAAACAGACTGCTGTTGTTGAAACAGACTGCTGTTGTTGAAACAGACTGCTGTTGTTAAAACAGACTGCTGTTGTTGAAACAGACTGCTGTTGTTAAAACAGACTGCTGTTGTTGAAACAGACTGCTGTTGTTAAAACAGACTGCTGTTGTTGAAACAGACTGCTGTTGTTGAAACAGACTGCTGTTGTTAAAACAGACTGTTGTTGTTGAAACAGACTGCTGTTGTTGAAACAGACTGCTGTTGTTGAAACAGACTGCTGTTGTTGAAACAGACTGCTGTTGTTAAAACAGACTGCTGTTGTTGAATCAGACTGCTGTTGTTAAAACAGACTGCTGTTGTTAAAACAGACTGCTGTTGTTGAAACAGACTGCTGTTGTTAAAACAGACTGCTGTTGTTAAAACAGACTGCTGTTGTTGAAACAGACTGCTGTTGTTAAAACAGACTGCTGTTGTTGAAACAGACTGCTGTTGTTGAAACAGACTGCTGTTGTTGAAACAGACTGCTGTTGTTAAAACAGACTGCTGTTGTTAAAACAGACTGCTGTTGTTAAAACAGACTGCTGTTGTTAAAACAGACTGCTGTTGTTGAAACAGACTGCTGTTGTTAAAACAGACTGCTGTTGTTGAAACAGACTGCTGTTGTTGAAACAGACTGCTGTTGTTAAAACAGACTGCTGTTGTTGAAACAGACTGCTGTTGTTAAAACAGACTGCTGTTGTTGAAACAGACTGCTGTTGTTAAAACAGACTGCTGTTGTTAAAACAGACTGCTGTTGTTGAAACAGACTGCTGTTGTTGAAACAGACTGCTGTTGTTAAAACAGACTGTTGTTGTTGAAACAGACTGCTGTTGTTGAAACAGACTGCTGTTGTTAAAACAGACTGCTGTTGTTGAAACAGACTGCTGTTGTTGAAACAGACTGCTGTTGTTGAAACAGACTGCTGTTGTTAAAACAGACTGCTGTTGTTGAAACAGACTGCTGTTGTTGAAACAGACTGCTGTGGTTAAAACAGACTGCTGTTGTTAAAACAGACTGCTGTTGTTGAAACAGACTGCTGTTGTTGAAACAGACTGCTGTTGTTGAAACAGACTGCTGTTGTTGAAACAGACTGCTGTTGTTGAAACAGACTGCTGTTGTTAAAACAGACTGCTGTTGTTGAAACAGACTGCTGTTGTTAAAACAGACTGCTGTTGTTGAAACAGACTGCTGTTGTTGAAACAGACTGCTGTTGTTGAAACAGACTGCTGTTGTTAAAACAGACTGCTGTTGTTGAAACAGACTGCTGTTGTTGAAACAGACTGCTGTTGTTAAAACAGACTGCTGTTGTTAAAACAGACTGCTGTTGTTGAAACAGACTGCTGTTGTTGAAACAGACTGCTGTTGTTAAAACAGACTGCTGTTGTTGAAACAGACTGCTGTTGTTGAAACAGACTGCTGTTGTTGAAACAGACTGCTGTTGTTGAAACAGACTGCTGTTGTTGAAACAGACTGCTGTTGTTGAAACAGACTGCTGTTGTTGAAACAGACTGCTGTTGTTGAAACAGACTGCTGTTGTTAAAACAGACTGCTGTTGTTAAAACAGACTGCTGTTGTTAAAACAGACTGCTGTTGTTGAAACAGACTGCAGTTGTTAAAACAGACTGCTGTTGTTGAAACAGACTGCTGTTGTTGAAACAGACTGCTGTTGTTAAAACAGACTGCTGTTGTTGAAACAGACTGCTGTTGTTAAAACAGACTGCTGTTGTTGAAACAGACTGCTGTTGTTAAAACAGACTGCTGTTGTTGAAACAGACTGCTGTTGTTGAAACAGACTGCTGTTGTTAAAACAGACTGTTGTTGTTGAAACAGACTGCTGTTGTTGAAACAGACTGCTGTTGTTGAAACAGACTGCTGTTGTTGAAACAGACTGCTGTTGTTAAAACAGACTGCTGTTGTTGAAACAGACTGCTGTTGTTAAAACAGACTGCTGTTGTTAAAACAGACTGCTGTTGTTGAAACAGACTGCTGTTGTTAAAACAGACTGCTGTTGTTAAAACAGACTGCTGTTGTTGAAACAGACTGCTGTTGTTAAAACAGACTGCTGTTGTTGAAACAGACTGCTGTTGTTGAAACAGACTGCTGTTGTTGAAACAGACTGCTGTTGTTAAAACAGACTGCTGTTGTTAAAACAGACTGCTGTTGTTAAAACAGACTGCTGTTGTTAAAACAGACTGCTGTTGTTGAAACAGACTGCTGTGGTTAAAACAGACTGCTGTTGTTAAAACAGACTGCTGTTGTTGAAACAGACTGCTGTTGTTGAAACAGACTGCTGTTGTTAAAACAGACTGCTGTTGTTGAAACAGACTGCTGTTGTTGAAACAGACTGCTGTTGTTGAAACAGACTGCTGTGGTTAAAACAGACTGCTGTTGTTGAAACAGACTGCTGTTGTTGAAACAGACTGCTGTGGTTAAAACAGACTGCTGTTGTTAAAACAGACTGCTGTTGTTGAAACAGACTGCTGTTGTTGAAACAGACTGCTGTTGTTGAAACAGACTGCTGTTGTTGAAACAGACTGCTGTTGTTGAAACAGACTGCTGTTGTTAAAACAGACTGCTGTTGTTGAAACAGACTGCTGTTGTTAAAACAGACTGCTGTTGTTGAAACAGACTGCTGTTGTTGAAACAGACTGCTGTTGTTGAAACAGACTGCTGTTGTTAAAACAGACTGCTGTTGTTGAAACAGACTGCTGTTGTTGAAACAGACTGCTGTTGTTAAAACAGACTGCTGTTGTTAAAACAGACTGCTGTTGTTGAAACAGACTGCTGTTGTTGAAACAGACTGCTGTTGTTAAAACAGACTGCTGTTGTTGAAACAGACTGCTGTTGTTGAAACAGACTGCTGTTGTTGAAACAGACTGCTGTTGTTGAAACAGACTGCTGTTGTTGAAACAGACTGCTGTTGTTAAAACAGACTGCTGTTGTTGAAACAGACTGCTGTTGTTGAAACAGACTGCTGTTGTTAAAACAGACTGCTGTTGTTAAAACAGACTGCTGTTGTTAAAACAGACTGCTGTTGTTGAAACAGACTGCAGTTGTTAAAACAGACTGCTGTTGTTGAAACAGACTGCTGTTGTTGAAACAGACTGCTGTTGTTAAAACAGACTGCTGTTGTTGAAACAGACTGCTGTTGTTAAAACAGACTGCTGTTGTTGAAACAGACTGCTGTTGTTAAAACAGACTGCTGTTGTTGAAACAGACTGCTGTTGTTGAAACAGACTGCTGTTGTTAAAACAGACTGTTGTTGTTGAAACAGACTGCTGTTGTTGAAACAGACTGCTGTTGTTGAAACAGACTGCTGTTGTTGAAACAGACTGCTGTTGTTAAAACAGACTGCTGTTGTTGAAACAGACTGCTGTTGTTAAAACAGACTGCTGTTGTTAAAACAGACTGCTGTTGTTGAAACAGACTGCTGTTGTTAAAACAGACTGCTGTTGTTAAAACAGACTGCTGTTGTTGAAACAGACTGCTGTTGTTAAAACAGACTGCTGTTGTTGAAACAGACTGCTGTTGTTGAAACAGACTGCTGTTGTTGAAACAGACTGCTGTTGTTAAAACAGACTGCTGTTGTTAAAACAGACTGCTGTTGTTAAAACAGACTGCTGTTGTTAAAACAGACTGCTGTTGTTGAAACAGACTGCTGTTGTTAAAACAGACTGCTGTTGTTGAAACAGACTGCTGTTGTTGAAACAGACTGCTGTTGTTAAAACAGACTGCTGTTGTTGAAACAGACTGCTGTTGTTAAAACAGACTGCTGTTGTTGAAACAGACTGCTGTTGTTAAAACAGACTGCTGTTGTTGAAACAGACTGCTGTTGTTGAAACAGACTGCTGTTGTTGAAACAGACTGCTGTTGTTAAAACAGACTGTTGTTGTTGAAACAGACTGCTGTTGTTGAAACAGACTGCTGTTGTTAAAACAGACTGCTGTTGTTGAAACAGACTGCTGTTGTTGAAACAGACTGCTGTTGTTAAAACAGACTGCTGTTGTTGAAACAGACTGCTGTGGTTAAAACAGACTGCTGTTGTTAAAACAGACTGCTGTTGTTGAAACAGACTGCTGTTGTTGAAACAGACTGCTGTTGTTGAAACAGACTGCTGTTGTTGAAACAGACTGCTGTTGTTGAAACAGACTGCTGTTGTTGAAACAGACTGCTGTTGTTAAAACAGACTGCTGTTGTTGAAACAGACTGCTGTTGTTAAAACAGACTGCTGTTGTTGAAACAGACTGCTGTTGTTGAAACAGACTGCTGTTGTTAAAACAGACTGCTGTTGTTGAAACAGACTGCTGTTGTTGAAACAGACTGCTGTTGTTAAAACAGACTGCTGTTGTTAAAACAGACTGCTGTTGTTGAAACAGACTGCTGTTGTTAAAACAGACTGCTGTTGTTGAAACAGACTGCTGTTGTTAAAACAGACTGCTGTTGTTGAAACAGACTGCTGTTGTTGAAACAGACTGCTGTTGTTAAAACAGACTGCTGTTGTTGAAACAGACTGCTGTTGTTGAAACAGACTGCTGTTGTTGAAACAGACTGCTGTTGTTAAAACAGACTGCTGTTGTTGAAACAGACTGCTGTTGTTGAAACAGACTGCTGTTGTTAAAACAGACTGCTGTTGTTAAAACAGACTGCTGTTGTTAAAACAGACTGCTGTTGTTGAAACAGACTGCTGTTGTTGAAACAGACTGCTGTTGTTGAAACAGACTGCTGTTGTTGAAACAGACTGCTTTTGTTAAAACAGACTGCTGTTGTTAAAACAGACTGCTGTTGTTAAAACAGACTGCTGTTGTTGAAACAGACTGCTGTTGTTGAAACAGACTGCTGTTGTTGAAACAGACTGCTGTTGTTAAAACAGACTGCTGTTGTTAAAACAGACTGCTGTTGTTAAAACAGACTGCTGTTGTTGAAACAGACTGCTGTTGTTGAAACAGACTGCTGTTGTTGAAACAGACTGCTGTTGTTGAAACAGACTGCTGTTGTTAAAACAGACTGCTGTTGTTGAAACAGACTGCTGTTGTTAAAACAGACTGCTGTTGTTGAAACAGACTGCTGTTGTTGAAACAGACTGCTGTTGTTAAAACAGACTGCTGTTGTTGAAACAGACTGCTGTTGTTGAAACAGACTGCTGTTGTTAAAACAGACTGCTGTTGTTAAAACAGACTGCTGTTGTTGAAACAGACTGCTGTTGTTAAAACAGACTGCTGTTGTTGAAACAGACTGCTGTTGTTGAAACAGACTGCTGTTGTTGAAACAGACTGCTGTTGTTGAAACAGACTGCTGTTGTTAAAACAGACTGCTGTTGTTGAAACAGACTGCTGTTGTTGAAACAGACTGCTGTTGTTGAAACAGACTGCTGTTGTTAAAACAGACTGCTGTTGTTGAAACAGACTGCTGTTGTTGAAACAGACTGCTGTTGTTAAAACAGACTGCTGTTGTTAAAACAGACTGCTGTTGTTAAAACAGACTGCTGTTGTTGAAACAGACTGCTGTTGTTGAAACAGACTGCTGTTGTTGAAACAGACTGCTGTTGTTGAAACAGACTGCTGTTGTTAAAACAGACTGCTGTTGTTAAAACAGACTGCTGTTGTTAAAACAGACTGCTGTTGTTGAAACAGACTGCTGTTGTTGAAACAGACTGCTGTTGTTGAAACAGACTGCTGTTGTTGAAACAGACTGCTGTTGTTAAAACAGACTGCTGTTGTTGAAACAGACTGCTGTTGTTAAAACAGACTGCTGTTGTTAAAACAGACTGCTGTTGTTGAAACAGACTGCTGTTGTTGAAACAGACTGCTGTTGTTGAAACAGACTGCTGTTGTTGAAACAGACTGCTGTTGTTGAAACAGACTGCTGTTGTTAAAACAGACTGCTGTTGTTAAAACAGACTGCTGTTGTTAAAACAGACTGCTGTTGTTGAAACAGACTGCTGTTGTTAAAACAGACTGCTGTTGTTAAAACAGACTGCTGTTGTTAAAACAGACTGCTGTTGTTGAAACAGACTGCTGTTGTTGAAACAGACTGCTGTTGTTAAAACAGACTGCTGTTGTTGAAACAGACTGCTGTTGTTAAAACAGACTGCTGTTGTTGAAACAGACTGCTGTTGTTAAAACAGACTGCTGTTGTTGAAACAGACTGCTGTTGTTAAAACAGACTGCTGTTGTTAAAACAGACTGCTGTTGTTGAAACAGACTGCTGTTGTTAAAACAGACTGCTGTTGTTAAAACAGACTGCTGTTGTTGAAACAGACTGCTGTTGTTAAAACAGACTGCTGTTGTTGAAACAGACTGCTGTTGTTGAAACAGACTGCTGTTGTTAAAACAGACTGCTGTTGTTAAAACAGACTGCTGTTGTTAAAACAGACTGCTGTTGTTGAAACAGACTGCAGTTGTTAAAACAGACTGCTGTTGTTGAAACAGACTGCTGTTGTTGAAACAGACTGCTGTTGTTAAAACAGACTGCTGTTGTTGAAACAGACTGCTGTTGTTAAAACAGACTGCTGTTGTTGAAACAGACTGCTGTTGTTAAAACAGACTGCTGTTGTTGAAACAGACTGCTGTTGTTGAAACAGACTGCTGTTGTTAAAACAGACTGTTGTTGTTGAAACAGACTGCTGTTGTTGAAACAGACTGCTTGTTAAAACAGACTGCTGTTGTTAAAACAGACTGCTGTTGTTGAAACAGACTGCTGTTGTTAAAACAGACTGCTGTTGTTGAAACAGACTGCTGTTGTTGAAACAGACTGCTGTTGTTGAAACAGACTGCTGTTGTTAAAACAGACTGCTGTTGTTAAAACAGACTGCTGTTGTTAAAACAGACTGCTGTTGTTGAAACAGACTGCTGTTGTTAAAACAGACTGCTGTTGTTAAAACAGACTGCTGTTGTTAAAACAGACTGCTGTTGTTAAAACAGACTGCTGTTGTTGAAACAGACTGCTGTTGTTGAAACAGACTGCTGTTGTTAAAACAGACTGCTGTTGTTAAAACAGACTGCTGTTGTTAAAACAGACTGCTGTTGTTGAAACAGACTGCTGTTGTTAAAACAGACTGCTGTTGTTGAAACAGACTGCTGTTGTTAAAACAGACTGCTGTTGTTAAAACAGACTGCTGTTGTTGAAACAGACTGCTGTTGTTAAAACAGACTGCTGTTGTTAAAACAGACTGCTGTTGTTGAAACAGACTGCTGTTGTTAAAACAGACTGCTGTTGTTGAAACAGACTGCTGTTGTTGAAACAGACTGCTGTTGTTAAAACAGACTGCTGTTGTTAAAACAGACTGCTGTTGTTAAAACAGACTGCTGTTGTTGAAACAGACTGCAGTTGTTAAAACAGAATGCTGTTGTTGAAACAGACTGCTGTTGTTGAAACAGACTGCTGTTGTTAAAACAGACTGCTGTTGTTAAAACAGACTGCTGTTGTTGAAACAGACTGCTGTTGTTAAAACAGACTGCTGTTGTTGAAACAGACTGCTGTTGTTAAAACAGACTGCTGTTGTTGAAACAGACTGCTGTTGTTGAAACAGACTGCTGTTGTTAAAACAGACTGTTGTTGTTGAAACAGACTGCTGTTGTTGAAACAGACTGCTGTTGTTGAAACAGACTGCTGTTGTTGAAACAGACTGCTGTTGTTAAAACAGACTGCTGTTGTTGAAACAGACTGCTGTTGTTAAAACAGACTGCTGTTGTTGAAACAGACTGCTGTTGTTAAAACAGACTGCTGTTGTTAAAACAGACTGCTGTTGTTGAAACAGACTGCTGTTGTTAAAACAGACTGCTGTTGTTAAAACAGACTGCTGTTGTTGAAACAGACTGCTGTTGTTAAAACAGACTGCTGTTGTTGAAACAGACTGCTGTTGTTGAAACAGACTGCTGTTGTTGAAACAGACTGCTGTTGTTAAAACAGACTGCTGTTGTTAAAACAGACTGCTGTTGTTAAAACAGACTGCTGTTGTTAAAACAGACTGCTGTTGTTGAAACAGACTGCTGTTGTTAAAACAGACTGCTGTTGTTGAAACAGACTGCTGTTGTTGAAACAGACTGCTGTTGTTAAAACAGACTGCTGTTGTTGAAACAGACTGCTGTTGTTAAAACAGACTGCTGTTGTTGAAACAGACTGCTGTTGTTAAAACAGACTGCTGTTGTTGAAACAGACTGCTGTTGTTGAAACAGACTGCTGTTGTTAAAACAGACTGTTGTTGTTGAAACAGACTGCTGTTGTTGAAACAGACTGCTTGTTAAAACAGACTGCTGTTGTTAAAACAGACTGCTGTTGTTGAAACAGACTGCTGTTGTTAAAACAGACTGCTGTTGTTGAAACAGACTGCTGTTGTTGAAACAGACTGCTGTTGTTGAAACAGACTGCTGTTGTTAAAACAGACTGCTGTTGTTAAAACAGACTGCTGTTGTTAAAACAGACTGCTGTTGTTGAAACAGACTGCTGTTGTTAAAACAGACTGCTGTTGTTAAAACAGACTGCTGTTGTTAAAACAGACTGCTGTTGTTAAAACAGACTGCTGTTGTTGAAACAGACTGCTGTTGTTGAAACAGACTGCTGTTGTTAAAACAGACTGCTGTTGTTAAAACAGACTGCTGTTGTTAAAACAGACTGCTGTTGTTGAAACAGACTGCTGTTGTTAAAACAGACTGCTGTTGTTGAAACAGACTGCTGTTGTTAAAACAGACTGCTGTTGTTAAAACAGACTGCTGTTGTTGAAACAGACTGCTGTTGTTAAAACAGACTGCTGTTGTTAAAACAGACTGCTGTTGTTGAAACAGACTGCTGTTGTTAAAACAGACTGCTGTTGTTGAAACAGACTGCTGTTGTTGAAACAGACTGCTGTTGTTAAAACAGACTGCTGTTGTTAAAACAGACTGCTGTTGTTAAAACAGACTGCTGTTGTTGAAACAGACTGCAGTTGTTAAAACAGAATGCTGTTGTTGAAACAGACTGCTGTTGTTGAAACAGACTGCTGTTGTTAAAACAGACTGCTGTTGTTGAAACAGACTGCTGTTGTTAAAACAGACTGCTGTTGTTGAAACAGACTGCTGTTGTTAAAACAGACTGCTGTTGTTGAAACAGACTGCTGTTGTTGAAACAGACTGCTGTTGTTAAAACAGACTGTTGTTGTTGAAACAGACTGCTGTTGTTGAAACAGACTGCTGTTGTTGAAACAGACTGCTGTTGTTGAAACAGACTGCTGTTGTTAAAACAGACTGCTGTTGTTGAAACAGACTGCTGTTGTTAAAACAGACTGCTGTTGTTGAAACAGACTGCTGTTGTTAAAACAGACTGCTGTTGTTAAAACAGACTGCTGTTGTTGAAACAGACTGCTGTTGTTAAAACAGACTGCTGTTGTTAAAACAGACTGCTGTTGTTGAAACAGACTGCTGTTGTTAAAACAGACTGCTGTTGTTGAAACAGACTGCTGTTGTTGAAACAGACTGCTGTTGTTGAAACAGACTGCTGTTGTTAAAACAGACTGCTGTTGTTAAAACAGACTGCTGTTGTTAAAACAGACTGCTGTTGTTGAAACAGACTGCTGTTGTTAAAACAGACTGCTGTTGTTGAAACAGACTGCTGTTGTTGAAACAGACTGCTGTTGTTAAAACAGACTGCTGTTGTTGAAACAGACTGCTGTTGTTAAAACAGACTGCTGTTGTTGAAACAGACTGCTGTTGTTAAAACAGACTGCTGTTGTTGAAACAGACTGCTGTTGTTGAAACAGACTGCTGTTGTTGAAACAGACTGCTGTTGTTAAAACAGACTGTTGTTGTTGAAACAGACTGCTGTTGTTGAAACAGACTGCTGTTGTTAAAACAGACTGCTGTTGTTGAAACAGACTGCTGTTGTTGAAACAGACTGCTGTTGTTGAAACAGACTGCTGTTGTTAAAACAGACTGCTGTTGTTGAAACAGACTGCTGTTGTTGAAACAGACTGCTGTGGTTAAAACAGACTGCTGTTGTTAAAACAGACTGCTGTTGTTGAAACAGACTGCTGTTGTTGAAACAGACTGCTGTTGTTGAAACAGACTGCTGTTGTTAAAACAGACTGCTGTTGTTGAAACAGACTGCTGTTGTTAAAACAGACTGCTGTTGTTGAAACAGACTGCTGTTGTTGAAACAGACTGCTGTTGTTGAAACAGACTGCTGTTGTTGAAACAGACTGCTGTTGTTAAAACAGACTGCTGTTGTTAAAACAGACTGCTGTTGTTAAAACAGACTGCTGTTGTTGAAACAGACTGCTGTTGTTGAAACAGACTGCTGTTGTTGAAACAGACTGCTGTTGTTGAAACAGACTGCTGTTGTTGAAACAGACTGCTGTTGTTGAAACAGACTGCTGTTGTTGAAACAGACTGCTGTTGTTGAAACAGACTGCTGTTGTTGAAACAGACTGCTGTTGTTGAAACAGACTGCTGTTGTTAAAACAGACTGCTGTTGTTGAAACAGACTGCTGTTGTTGAAACAGACTGCTGTTGTTAAAACAGACTGCTGTTGTTAAAACAGACTGCTGTTGTTAAAACAGACTGCTGTTGTTGAAACAGACTGCTGTTGTTGAAACAGACTGCTGTTGTTGAAACAGACTGCTGTTGTTGAAACAGACTGCTGTTGTTAAAACAGACTGCTGTTGTTGAAACAGACTGCTGTTGTTAAAACAGACTGCTTGTTAAAACAGACTGCTGTTGTTAAAACAGACTGCTTGTTAAAACAGACTGCTGTTGTTGAAACAGACTGCTGTTGTTGAAACAGACTGCTGTTGTTAAAACAGACTGCTGTTGTTGAAACAGACTGCTGTTGTTAAAACAGACTGCTTGTTAAAACAGACTGCTGTTGTTAAAACAGACTGCTTGTTAAAACAGACTGCTGTTGTTGAAACAGACTGCTGTTGTTAAAACAGACTGCTGTTGTTGAAACAGACTGCTGTTGTTGAAACAGACTGCTGTGCTTAAAACAGACTGCTGTTGTTAAAACAGACTGCTGTTGTTAAAACAGACTGCTGTTGTTGAAACAGACTGCTTGTTAAAACAGACTGCTGTTGTTAAAACAGACTGCTGTTGTTGAAACAGACTGCTGTTGTTAAAACAGACTGCTGTGGTTAAAACAGACTGCTGTGGTTAAAACAGACTGCTGTTGTTGAAACAGACTGCTGTTGTTGAAACAGACTGCTGTTGTTAAAACAGACTGCTGTTGTTGAAACAGACTGCTGTTGTTAAAACAGACTGCTTGTTAAAACAGACTGCTTATTAAAACAGACTGCTGTTGTTGAAACAGACTGCTGTTGTTAAAACAGACTGCTGTTGTTAAAACAGACTGCTGTTGTTAAAACAGACTGCTGTTGTTGAAACAGACTGCTGTGGTTAAAACAGACTGCTGTTGTTGAAACAGACTGCTGTTGTTGAAACAGACTGCTGTTGTTAAAACAGACTGCTGTTGTTGAAACAGACTGCTGTTGTTGAAACAGACTGCTGTTGTTAAAACAGACTGCTGTTGTTAAAACAGACTGCTGTTGTTAAAACAGACTGCTGTTGTTGAAACAGACTGCTGTTGTTGAAACAGACTGCTGTTGTTAAAACAGACTGCTGTTGTTGAAACAGACTGCTGTTGTTGAAACAGACTGCTGTTGTTAAAACAGACTGCTGTTGTTAAAACAGACTGCTGTTGTTGAAACAGACTGCTGTTGTTGAAACAGACTGCTTGTTAAAACAGACTGCTGTTGTTAAAACAGACTGCTGTTGTTGAAACAGACTGCTGTTATGAAACAGACTGCTGTTGTTAAAACAGACTGCTGTTGTTAAAACAGACTGCTGTTGTTAAAACAGACTGCTGTGGTTAAAACAGACTGCTGTTGTTGAAACAGACTGCTGTTGTTAAAACAGACTGCTGTTGTTGAAACAGACTGCTGTTGTTGAAACAGACTGCTGTGGTTGAAACAGACTGCTGTTGTTAAAACAGACTGCTGTTGTTGAAACAGACTGCTGTTGTTGAAACAGACTGCTGTTGTTAAAACAGACTGCTGTTGTTGAAACAGACTGCTGTTGTTAAAACAGACTGCTGTTGTTGAAACAGACTGCTGTTGTTGAAACAGACTGCTGTTGTTGAAACAGACTGCTGTTGTTGAAACAGACTGCTGTTGTTAAAACAGACTGCTGTTGTTGAAACAGACTGCTGTTGTTGAAACAGACTGCTGTTGTTAAAACAGACTGCTGTGGTTAAAACAGACTGCTGTTGTTGAAACAGACTGCTGTTGTTGAAACAGACTGCTGTTGTTAAAACAGACTGCTGTTGTTGAAACAGACTGCTGTTGTTGAAACAGACTGCTGTTGTTGAAACAGACTGCTGTTGTTAAAACAGACTGCTGTTGTTGAAACAGACTGCTGTTGTTGAAACAGACTGCTGTTGTTGAAACAGACTGCTGTTGTTAAAACAGACTGCTGTTGTTGAAACAGACTGCTGTTGTTGAAACAGACTGCTGTTGTTGAAACAGACTGCTGTTGTTAAAACAGACTGCTGTTGTTAAAACAGACTGCTGTTGTTAAAACAGACTGCTGTTGTTAAAACAGACTGCTGTTGTTAAAACAGACTGCTGTTGTTAAAACAGACCTGCTGTTGTTGAAACAGACTGCTGTTGTTAAAACAGACTGCTGTTGTTAAAACAGACTGCTGTTGTTGAAACAGACTGCTGTTGTTAAAACAGACTGCTGTTGTTGAAACAGACTGCTGTGGTTAAAACAGACTGCTGTTGTTGAAACAGACTGCTGTTGTTGAAACAGACTGCTGTGGTTAAATCAGACTGCTTGTTAAAACAGACTGCTGTTGTTTGCACGGATATTACATCTCCAGTAGATTCTTATCTTCTATGTTGCCAAAATCCATTTATTTCACACAGTCAAATGGATGCACAGGAATCAACGATACAGTAAATCTGTATTGAGCTGTCTAAAGAATCCCCATCTGATGCTCAGGATCAGAGTACAACCTCTCCAACAGTCTACAGGATGGCTTCCTTCATCTGCTGTATATCATGTTCTGTGATAAGGTCCGTCTAGGTGATAGGTGTAGGAGTCAGGCGCAGGAGAGCAGGGATGTCTGAGAAGCGTGTTTTAATAAGACAGTCCAACAACACTGGAACGGCACAAACAAAAAGGACGACGCCCTCGTAACAGAGAACCGGGGCAAACGCCCTCGTAACAGAGAACCCGTACCAACGCCCTCGTAACAGAGAACCGGGGCAAACGCACGGAGGAACAAACACAGTTCCGACACTCATACACTTACGTAACCGTGAAAACAAATAACGTAAAATCCAACCGAGCACATCACAACGACAGACTAATCCCGCACAAACCTAGGCAGGCAACTGGGTACATATATACACACAGAAATTAACGCAAATGAAACCAGGTTTGAAAAGAACCAAAGACAAAACAAACAGAAAAGGAAAAGGGATCGGTGGCGGCTAGTGGACCGGCGACGCCGAGCGCCGAGCGCTGCCCGGACAGGGAGAGGAGCCACCTTCGGTAGAAGTCGTGACATGTTCATTAACAATCTGTATGAGTTTCCTAGTTTACAGGTGTCCGTCCAGGTAGAATTTTCCCGGCTAACTGTTTCCAGGTGGAACTCAATGTTCCCAAACAGTTTGGTTTGTGGGAGTCAGTAGTAACTCCTGTCAGTCATGCTGCATGTAAGCAGGCTCTCCCAGCTCGTTATAGGACTGATCCGTGGTCTCTGACTTCTTCTAGAGTTTTACTTTGTGCTGAAAGCCCTTCTCATAATGATGCCTGCTTACTGTATGATACAACTGCTCTGGCGCCTAGCTCGGGCACACAGAACCTAATCTTTCATACACACCTTAACTGGAGACTGCATGTGTGTGTGTGTGTGTGTGTTAGAGAGAGAGAGAGAGAGAGAGTGTGTGTGTGTGTGTGTGTGTGTGTGTGTGTGTGTGTGTGTGTGTGTGTGTGTGTGTGTGTGTGTGTGTGTGTGTGTGTGTGTGTGTGTGTGTGTGTGTGTGTGTGTGTGTGTGTGTGTGTGTGTGTGTGTGTGTGTGTGTGTGTGTGAGAGAGAGAGTGTGTGTGTGTGTGTGTGTGTGTGTGTGTGTGTGTGTGTGTGTGTGTGTGTGTGTGTGTGTGTGTGTGTGTGTGTGTGTGTGTGTGTGTGTGTGTGTGTGTGTGTGTGTGTTAGAGAGAGAGAGAGAGTGTGTGTGTGTGTGTGTGTGTGTGTGTGTGTGTGTGTGTGTGTGTGTGTGTGTGTGTGTGTGTGTGTGTGTGTGTGTGTGTGTGTGTGTGTGTGTGTGTGTGTGTGTGTGTGTGTGTGTGTTAGAGAGAGAGAGAGAGAGAGAGAGAGAGAGAGAGAGTGTGTGTGTGTGTGTGTGTGTGTGTGTGTGTGTGTGTGTGTGTGTGTGTGTGTGTGTGTGTGTGTGTGTGTGTGTGTGTGTGTGTGTGTGTGTGTGTGTGTGTGTGTGTGTGTGTGTGTGTGTGTGTGTGTGTGTACGCTAGATAATGTCTCAAAACAGAAACATAACACTCTACCGCTTCATTATCCCTTCATTAATTCAGGTTGAGGATGGAGTGAGTAGCCTTATCAGCTGTTTGAAATGTAAAGTATATGACTTAACTCTGGAGTCACATCAAACACAGACACGCTGTTCCAATCAGAGGCAGTATTACTTTGGAAGAGATCGGCTCCCTCGATCCAGATCTCAATCTATGATTTGGCTTGTTTGGAAATGTATGATACAAGGGCGAGGCAGGAGTTCTGATTGAATCAAGACATTGAAATGCTTTTATCAGTTTATTCCCAAAATAATCCTAGGATGTGTGTGTGTGTGTCTGTTCTTGTTTTGCTGACCCAATGGGGACATTGAACTGTTTGCATACCTTCCGTATTGGGACGTCATGACTAACTGGGGACAAATGTGTGTGTGTGTGTGTGTGTGTGTGTGTGTGTGTGTGTGTGTGTGTGTGTGTGTGTGTGTGTGTGTGTGTGTGTGTGTGTGTGTGTGTGTGTGTGTGTGTGTGTGTGTGTGTGTGTGTGTGTGTGTGTGTGTGTGTGTGTGTGTGTGTGTGCGCGTGTGTGTGTGTGAAAGAGAGAAAGAGAAAATCACGTGAAAATCAATCACGTGAAAAAATCTATTTTGCAGGATCACATACAAGAAAACTCAATGTGAAAATATCACTTTCACATGTGGAATTTCAAAACAATAATTTGCAAAAATCTAATTTGCAGTTTCATATCTGAAAAACTTCTGTGTGATTATTTTTCAAATGTGATCTTTATTTACATGTGAACGTTTTTCACATACGACACTGCAAATTAGGTTTTTTACATGTGATTGTTTTTCACATGTGAACTTGCAATTCCACCCACACTTGAAAGTGAATATTTAATTTGCAGTTTCACATGTAAGAAAACTCCACATTTACTCCAATGTTTGTAAACAAAGTAAATGTAAACCAATCAAGTTCAATCAATCAATCAATCAAGTTTATTTTATATAGCCCTTCGTACATCAGCTAATATCTCGAAGTGCTGTACAGAAACCCAGCCTAAAACCCCAAACAGCAAGCAATGCAGGTGTAGAAGCATGGTGGCTAGGAAAAACTCCCTAGAAAGGCCAAAACCTAGGAAGAAACCTAGAGAGGAACCAGGCTATGAGGGGTGGCCAGTCCTCTTCTGGCTGTGCCGGGTGGAGATTATAACAGAACATGGCCAAGATTTTCAAAATGTTCATAAATGACAAGCATGGTCAAATAATAATCAGGAATAAATGTCAGTTGGCTTTCATAGCCGATCATTAAGAGTTGAAAACAGCAGGTCTGGGACAGGTAGGGGTTCCATAAACAAACACTGTATACCCATAAACAAACACTGTATACCCAAAATATACCTAAAAACATTAAAACTATAATGTTGATATCGTGGATGGTCAGCCATTGCATCCATAGCGTAGTCTATGGATCTGAGAGTGGTTACAGTTCTCCAGCCCCGTCTCTCAGCTTTTTACCAAAACAGGGGCGGGGAACACACTTAATGTTAATGATCCAATGAAGGATTGCTGCTTTAAACACCTTTAATAGAGTCATAGTGTTATTATATGGTGCAATCCTCTACGAGGTGAGTTACTTTCGTGCCATTAATATCAAACAAAACCTCTGAAGTTCAGAACAACATTCTTAATACTGCAAAAGGAAGATATTGAAAGCAAAACATAAACCCCAAAGTCTTGATAGCAAAACATAAACCCCAAAGTCTTGAAAGCAAAACATAAACCGCAAAGTCTTGAAAGCAAAACATAAACCCCAAAGTCTTGAAAGCAAAACATAAACCGCAAAGTCTTGAAAGCAAAACATAAACCCCAAAGTCTTGATAGCAAAACATAAACCCCAAAGTCTTGATAGCAAAACATAAACCGCAAAGTCTTGAAAGCAAAACATAAACCCCAAAGTCTTGAAAGCAAAACATAAACCGCAAAGTCTTGAAAGCAAAACATAAACCCCAAAGTCTTGATAGCAAAACATAAACCGCAAAGTCTTGAAAGCAAAACATAAACCCCAAAGTCTTGATAGCAAAACATAAACCGCAAAGTCTTGAAAGCAAAACATAAACCCCAAAGTCTTGAAAGCAAAACATAAACCGCAAAGTCTTGAAAGCAAAACATAAACCCCAAAGTCTTGATAGCAAAACATAAACCGCAAAGTCTTGAAAGCAAAACATAAACCGCAAAGTCTTGAAAGCAAAACATAAACCCCAAAGTCTTGAAAGCAAAACATAAACCGCAAAGTCTTGATAGCAAAACATAAACCGCAAAGTCTTGAAAGCAAAACATAAACCCCAAAGTCTTGAAAGCAAAACATAAACCGCAAAGTCTTGAAAGCAAAACATAAACCCCAAAGTCTTGATAGCAAAACATAAACCGCAAAGTCTTGAAAGCAAAACATAAAACCCAAAGTCTTGATAGCAAAACATAAACCGCAAAGTCTTGAAAGCAAAACATAAACCCCAAAGTCTTGAAAGCAAAACATAAACCGCAAAGTCTTGAAAGCAAAACATAAACCCCAAAGTCTTGATAGCAAAACATAAACCGCAAAGTCTTGAAAGCAAAACATAAACCGCAAAGTCTTGAAAGCAAAACATAAACCGCAAAGTCTTGATAGCAAAACATAAACCCCAAAGTCTTGATAGCAAAACATAAACCGCAAAGTCTTGATAGCAAAACATAAACCGCAAAGTATTGATAGCAAAACATAAACCCCAAAGTCTTGATAGCAAAACATAAACCGCAAAGTCTTGATAGCAAAACATAAACCCCAAAGTCTTGATAGCAAAACATAAACCGCAAAGTCTTGAAAGCAAAACATAAACCGCAAAGTCTTGATAGCAAAACATAAACCGCAAAGTCTTGATAGCAAAACATAAACCCCAAAGTCTTGATAGCAAAACATAAACCGCAAAGTCTTGATAGCAAAACATAAACCGCAAAGTCTTGATAGCAAAACATAAACCGCAAAGTCTTGATAGCAAAACATAAACCCCAAAGTCTTGATAGCAAAACATAAACCCCAAAGTCTTGATAGCAAAACAAAATATTGCAAGGAAATCATGCAAATTAATTGTCAATGGATGCAACGACAAAAACTATCAGTAAAAACTTCTCTTTCCTGCAGTTTTCCCTGTCTTTGGTTACGTTACCATGGCCTCTGCATTCACTGGCTTTTTTCCCATTGCTAGTTTTGGCACATTTATTCCAGAGAGATAGCATCCTGCATCACACTGTTGGTTTGTCTCTGAAGCTGAGCAGGGTTGGTCCCTGGTTAGGAGACCAGATGTGGGGCTTTCGTTTTCACATGAGGGAAAAACACTTGAAAAAGTACATGTGAAACTTCACACGTGTCTGAAAACAACTTGTCTGACTCAGGAAAATGTCAAATATAGGAAAACATGTGGTACTGAGAGGAAGTCCAGTCAGGGGTAGTGGGACAGGATGGAAACTGGGCCGATATTATGCAAATTTTCAAATTGATGAAACATCTAAACTCTATAGATTTTTCTGTTCCCAAAACTAGATTCTGTTACGAACACAGTGCACTAAGTTTTATACAGTTGACGCTTTGCCAAAGGTAAAAAAAAATCTGTTTTTTAGAAGGAGTGCAAGGTCAAATTGAGTTTGAGCTCACGCACACTTCACAGAGGAGTCGTTCCCTAACGGAAATATGCAAATACATGCTACAACGTGCCAATAGGATCTTGTGAGCTCGTGTTTGGCTCTGCCCACCTCCTTGCTTGTTCTGCCCACTATGCTTCATTTGCTCCAACTGTAAACGACACCGATGAACCGTCTTGGATTAGTTATAAATATCTTTGTCATGGTTCTTTGTAACTAGCACAGGGTAGGAGTAGGACACACCACAATGCTGCCTGCTGCTGTATAGGGGCTTGTCTGATCAGATTGATCCACTACTAACCAGCTAATCCTGTGGTTTAGTCACACTCTCTCTACACTGACACACTCTCTACACTGACACACTCTCTACACTGACACACTCTCTCTACACTGACACACACTCTCTACACTGACACACTCTCTACACTGACACACTCTCTACACTGACACACTCTCTACACTGACACACTCTCTACAGTGACACACTCACTACACTGACACACTCACTACACTGACACACTCTCTCTACACTGACACTCTCTCTACACTGACACACTGACACACTCTCTACACTGACACACTCTCTACACTGACACACTCTCTACACTGACACACTCTACACTGACACACTCTCTCTACACTGACATACTCTCTACACTGACACACTCTCTACACTGACACACTCTCTACACTGACACACTCTCTACACTGACACACTCTCTCTACACTGACACACTCTCTCTACACTGACACACTCTCTCTACACTGACACACTCTCGCTACACTGACACACTCTCTCAACACTGACACTCTCTCTACACTGACACACTCTCTCTACACTGACACTCTCTATACACTGACACTCTCTCTACACTGACACACTCTCTACACTGACACACTCTCTACACTGACAGACTCTCTCAACACTGACACTCTCTCTACACTGACACACTCTCTCTACACTGACACTCTCTTTACACTGACACACTCTCTCTACACTGACACACTCTCTCTACACTGACACACTCTCTCTACACTGACACACTCTCTCTACACTGACACACTCTATAAACTGACACACTCTCTACACTGACACACTCTCTATACAAACACACTCTCTACAATGACACTCTCTCTACACTGACACACTCTCTACACTGACACACTCTCTACACTGACACACTCTCTACACTGACACACTCTCTATACAAACACACTCTCTACACTGACACTCTCTCTACACTGACACACACTCTACACTGACACACTCTCTACACTGACACACTCTCTACACTGACACACTCTCTACACTGACACTCTCTCTACACTGACACACTCTCTACACTGACACACTCTCTACACTGACACACTCTCTACACTGACACACTCTCTACACTGACACACTCTCTATACAGACAAACTCTCTACACTGACACACTCTCTACACTGACACACTCTCTCTACACTGACACACTCTCTACACTGACAGACTCTCTCAACACTGACACACTCTCTACACTGACACTCTCTCTACACTGACACACTCTCTACACTGACACACTCTCTACACTGACACACTCTCTACACTGACACACTCTCTACACTGACACACTCTCTACACTGACACACTCTCTACACTGACACACTCTCTACACTGACACACTCTCTACACTGACACACTCTCTATACAAACACACTCTCTACAATGACACTCTCTCTACACTGACACACTCTCTACACTGACACACTCTCTACACTGACACACTCTCTACACTGACACACTCTCTATACAAACACACTCTCTACACTGACACTCTCTCTACACTGACACACACTCTACACTGACACACTCTCTACACTGACACACTCTCTACACTGACACACTCTCTACACTGACACTCTCTCTACACTGACACACTCTCTACACTGACACACTCTCTACACTGACACACTCTCTACACTGACACACTCTCTACACTGACACACTCTCTATACAGACAAACTCTCTACACTGACACACTCTCTACACTGACACACTCTCTCTACACTGACACACTCTCTACACTGACACACTCTCTCTACACTGACATACTCTCTACACTGACACACTCTCTACACTGACACACTCTCTACACTGACACACTCTCTACACTGACACACTCTCTCTACACTGACACACTCTCTCTACACTGACACTCTCTATACACTGACACTCTCTCTACACTGACACACTCTCTACACTGACACACTCTCTACACTGACAGACTCTCTCAACACTGACACTCTCTCTACACTGACACACTCTCTCTACACTGACACTCTCTTTACACTGACACACTCTCTCTACACTGACACTCTCTCTACACTGACACACTCTCTCTACACTGACACACTCTCTCTACACTGACACACTCTATAAACTGACACACTCTCTAAACTGACACACTCTCTATACAAACACTCTCTCTACACTGACACTCTCTCTACACTGACACTCTCTCTACACTGACACACTCTCTACACTGACACACTCTCTCTACACTGACACACTCTCTCTATACAAACACACTCTCTCTTCACTGACACACTCTCTCTACACTGACACACTCTCTCTATACAAACACACTCTCTCTACACTGACACACTCTCTCTACACTGACACACTCTCTACACTGACACACTCTCTCTACACTGACACTCTCTCTACACTGACACACTCTCTCTACACTGACACACTCTCTACACTGACACACTCTCTCTACACTGACACACTCTCTACACTGACACACTCTCTACACTGAAACACTCTCTCTACACTGACACTCTCTCTACACTGACACACTCTCTCTACACTGACACACTCTCTACACTGACACACTCTCTACACTGACACTCTCTCTACACTGACACACTCTCTCTACACTGACACTCTCTCTACACTGACACACTCTCTCTACACTGACACACTCTCTACACTGACACACTCTCTACACTGACACATTCTCTACACTGACACACTCTCTCTACACTGACACTCTCTCTACACTGACACACTCTCTCTACACTGACACTCTCTCTACACTGACACACTCTCTCTACACTGACACACTCTCTCTGTACAAACACACTCTCACTATACACACTCTCACTATACACACTCTCACTATACACACACTCTACACAAAATCTACACGCAATATCTCTATACACACTCTATACACACCCTTTCTACACTCTCTCTCTACACACTCTTTCTACACACACTCTCTACACTGACACACTCTCAACACTGACACTCTCTCTACACTGACACACTCTCTCTACACTGACACTCTCTTTACACTGACACACTCTCTCTACACTGACACTCTCTCTACACTGACACACTCTCTCTACACTGACACACTCTCTCTACACTGACACACTCTATAAACTGACACACTCTCTAAACTGACACACTCTCTATACAAACACTCTCTCTACACTGACACTCTCTCTACACTGACACTCTCTCTACACTGACACACTCTCTACACTGACACACTCTCTCTACACTGACACACTCTCTCTATACAAACACACTCTCTCTTCACTGACACACTCTCTCTACACTGACACACTCTCTCTATACAAACACACTCTCTCTACACTGACACACTCTCTCTACACTGACACACTCTCTACACTGACACACTCTCTCTACACTGACACTCTCTCTACACTGACACACTCTCTCTACACTGACACACTCTCTACACTGACACACTCTCTCTACACTGACACACTCTCTACACTGACACACTCTCTACACTGAAACACTCTCTCTACACTGACACTCTCTCTACACTGACACACTCTCTCTACACTGACACACTCTCTACACTGACACACTCTCTACACTGACACTCTCTCTACACTGACACACTCTCTCTACACTGACACTCTCTCTACACTGACACACTCTCTCTACACTGACACACTCTCTACACTGACACACTCTCTACACTGACACACTCTCTACAATGACACACTCTCTCTACACTGACACTCTCTCTACACTGACACACTCTCTCTACACTGACACTCTCTCTACACTGACACACTCTCTCTACACTGACACACTCTCTCTGTACAAACACACTCTCACTATACACACTCTCACTATACACACTCTCACTATACACACACTCTACACAATATCTACACGCAATATCTCTATACACACTCTATACACACCCTTTCTACACTCTCTCTCTACACACTCTTTCTACACACACTCTCTACACACTCTACACACACTCTCTTTACACACTCTCTACACACACTTTCTACACACACTCTCTCTACACACACTCGCAAAACTCTCTCTACACACACTATATCTATACACACACTCTCTCTACACACTCTCTACACACACACTCTCTCTACACACACACTCTACATACACACTCTCTACACACACACTCTCTACACACACACACTCTCTACACACACTCTCTATACACACTCTCTACACAAACACACTCTCTACACACACTCGATACACACACTCTCTCTACACACTCTCTCTACACACACACTCTCTCTACACACACTCTCTCTACACACACTCCCTCTACACACACACTCCCTCTACACACACACTCTCTCTACACACACACTCTCTCTACACACACACTCTCTCTACACACACACTCTCTCTACACACACACTCTCTCTACACACACTCTCTCTACACACACTCACTCTACACACACACTCTCTCTACACACACACTCTCTCTACACACACACTCTCTCTACACACACTCTCTCTACACACACACTCTCTCTACACACACACTCTCTCTACACACACACTACCTCTACACACACACTCTCTCTACACACACACTCTCTCTACACACATACTCCCTCTTCACACACACACACTCCCTCTACACACACACTCTCTCTACACACACACTCTCTCTACAAACATACTCCCTCTACACACACACACACTCTCTCTACACACACACTCTCTCTACACACACACTCTCTACACACACACACTCCCTCTCTACACACACACTCTCTCCACACACACACTCTCACTACACACACTCTCCCTACACACACTCTCTCTACACACACACTCTCACTACACACACTCTCCCTACACACACTCTCTACTCACACACTCTCACTACACACACACTCTCTCTACACACACACTCTCTCTACACACACACTCTCTCTACACACACTCTCTCTACACACACTCTCTCTACACACACACTCTCTCTACACACACACTCTCTCTACACACACACTCTCTCTACACACACTCTCTCTACACACACACTCCCTCTACACACACACTCCCTCTACACACACACTCCCTCTACACATACACTCTCTCTACACACACACTCTCTCTACACACCCACTCCCTCTACACACACACTCTCTCTACACACACACTCTCTCTACACACATACTCCCTCTACACACACACACACACTCCCTCTACACACACACTCTCTCTACACACACACTCTCTCTACAAACATACTCCCTCTACACACACACACACTCTCTCTACACACACACTCTCTCTACACACACACTCTCTACACACACACACTCCCACTACACACACTCTCCCTACACACACTCTCTCTACACACACACTCTCACTACACACACTCTCCCTACACACACTCTCTACTCACACACTCTCACTACACACACTCTCTACTCACACACTCTCACTACACACACTCTCCCTACACACACACTCCCTCTCTACACACACTCTCTCTCTACACACACTATAAACACACTATCTCTACACACACTCTCTATAAACACACACTATCAACACACACTCTCTATCCACACACTCTCTCTACACACACACTCTCACTACACACACTCTCCCTACACACACTCTCTCTACACACACACTCTCACTACACACACTCTCCCTACACACACTCTCTACTCACACACTCTCACTACACACACTCTCTACTCACACACTCTCACTACACACACTCTCACTACACACACTCTCCCTACACACACACACTCCCTCTACACACACACTCTCTCTACACACACACTCCCTCTACACACACTCTCTCTACACACACACTCTCTCTACACACACTCTCTCACTACACACACTCTCTCTACACACACACTCCCCCTACACACACACTCCCTCTATACACACACTCCCTCTATACACTCTCTCTACACACACACTCTCTCTACACACACACTATAAACACAATTTCTCAACAAACAAACTCTCTACACACACTATAAACACACTCTCTCTACACACACTCTCTATAAACACACACTCTCACTACACACACTCTCACTACACACACTCTCCCTACACACATATACTCTCTCTACACACACTCTCACTACACACACTCTCTCTACACACACACTCCCTCTACACACACACTCCCTCTATACACTCTCTCTACACACACACTATCAACACACACTCTCAACTCACACTGTCTATACACACACACTCTCTATCCACACACTCTCTCTACACACACACTCTCACTACACACACCCTCTCTACACACACACACACTCCCTTTACACACACTCTCTCTCTCTACACACACATTCCCTCTACACACACTCCCTCTACACACACACACACTCTCTATACACTCTCTCTACACACACAATCTCTCTACACACACTATAAACACACTCTCTACACACACTATAAACACACTCTCTACACACACACTATAAACACAATCTCTCAACACACACTCTCTACACACACTATCAACACACTCTCACTACATACACTCTCTCTACACACACTATAAACACACTCTCTACACTCACTATAAACACACTCTCTACACACACTATAAACACACTCTCTACACACACACTATTAACCCACTCTCTCCACACACTCTCTCCACACACTCTCTCCACACACTCTATACACACTCTCTCTACACACACTCGCTCCACACACTCTCTCCACACACTCTATACACACTCTCTCTACACACAATCTCTCTACACACTCTATACACACTCTCTCTCAACAAACACACTCTCTATACACTCTCTCTACACACACAATCTCTCTACACACACTATAAACACTCTCTCTACAAACACACTATCAACACACTCTCACTACACACACTCTCTCCACACACTCTATACACACACTCTCTCCACACACTCTCTCCACACACTCTCTCCACACACTCTATACACACTCTCTCTACATACAATCTCTCTACACACTCTATACACACTCTCTCTACACACTCTATACACACGCTCTCTCAACAAACACACTCTCTACACACACTATAAACACACACTATAAACACACTCTCTACACACACTATAAACACACTCTCTACACACACTATAAACACACACTATAAACACACTCTCTACACACACTATAAACACACACTCTACACACACTATAAACACACTCTCTACACACACTATAAACACACTCTCTCCACACACTCTCTCCACACACTCTCTCCACACACTCTATACACACTCTCTCCACACACTCTATACACACTCTCTCCACACACTCTCTCCACACACTCTATACACACTCTCTCCACACACTCTATACACACTCTCTCCACACACTCTATACACACTCTCTCCACACACTCTCTCCACACACTCTCTCCACACACTCTCTCCACACACTCTCTCCACACACTCTCTCCACACACTCTATACACACTCTCTCCACACACTCTATACACACTCTCTCTATACTTTCTCTCTACACACACTTTCTCTCTACACACACTCTATACACACACTCTCTATCTACACACACTCTCTACACACACACTCTCTATATATATCTGTGAAGGGTGTTCTCCTTGCCCAGGTGCTACCTGTTTAACCAAACATAGCCACTCCCAGAGATGACATCATGATGTGAGACCTGTCAGCGCCAGGGTTGATGGACACCTGAGTCACACGTGAGAGGGCCTGGGTCGGCCCCACGTCATGTGATCAAACACTCGCACATGACACGCTGGAAAATATTAGCCACATGCTTTAACTTCCCTGTCTGTCCGTCTGTCTCAATACATGTTTCTCTCTACCTGCTATTTCCCCTTTGTGGATTGTAGACTTTTGTGGATTGTAGGCTTTTGTGGATTGTAGGCTTTTGTGGATTGTAGGCTTTTGGGGATTGTAGGCTTTTGTGGATTGTAGACTTTTGGGGATTGTAGGCTTTTGGGGATTGTAGACTTTTGGGAATTGTAGGCTTTTGGGGATTGTAGGCTTTTGTGGATTGTAGGCTTTTGGGGATTGTATACTTTTGGGGATTGTAGGCTTTTGGGGATTGTAGGCTTTTGGGGATTGTAGGCTTTTGTGGATTGTAGGCTTTTGGGGATTGTAGACTTTTGGGGATTGTAGACTTTTGTGGATTGTAGGCTTTTGGGGATTGTAGACTTTTGGGGATTGTAGACTTTTGGGGATTGTAGGCTTTTGGGGATTGTAGGCTTTTGGGGATTGTAGGCTTTTGGGGATTGTAGACTTTTGGGGATTGTAGGCTTTTGGGGATTGTAGGCTTTTGTGGATTGTAGGCTTTTGGGGATTGTAGGCTTCTGTGGATTGTAGGCTTTTGGGGATTGTAGGCTTTTGGGGATTGTATACTTTTGGGGATTGTAGACTTTTGGGGATTGTAGACTTTTGGGGATTGTATACTTTTGTGGATTGTAGGCTTTTGGGGATTGTAGACTTTTGGGGATTGTAGGCTTTTGTGCTTTTACTAAGTGCTCTATGTATTACAGTCTTTTTGCAAAACTGTAAGTAATTTCTGATTGCTTTCACACACAATGCAAATGCTAAGCACATTTTTGCAAAACAGTCATGACAAACAAAATGGTCAACATTTGGTCACAGCTAATATAAATTACTCCCATTAATGTGAACCTCTTCTGCATGTGTGCAAACCTTCTTTGCGCAATTGTTCAATAATCAATCAGTCCTTATTCATGCATAAAAGAGGTAACCTCTGAGTTGCTGTTTGCAAGAATGGACCAAGTAAGAGATTGAGGGCAAGGACAAAGGAGAGTTAGAGGGGCCCATAGAGGAATATAGTTCAGCTGTCAGTTAAAATGGAAAAAGGTCAAATATGCCTTTTGTTTCTAGATATTCATGCTCTTGAGTGACATTCTTTCTGCATTGGTCATCTTTGGTAAAATCATTTTAGGAAGAAATAATACAGCCCATGCTGTGATAATATGTTTACTCGCCTTTTATGGTGCGTACTATAATTATAGTATCAACAAATGGCCCACACATACACTACATTACTACATGGACGCCTGCTAATAGAACATCTCATTCTAAAATCACCTGCTAGTAGAACATCTCATTCTAAAATCACCTGCTAGTAGAACATCTCATTCTAAAATCACCTGCTAGTAGAACATCTCATTCTAAAAACACCTGCTAGTAGAACATCTCATTCTAAAAACACCTGCTAGTAGAACATCTCATTCTAAAAACACCTGCTAGTAGAACATCTCATTCTAAAAACACCTGCTAGTAGAACATCTCATTCTAAAAACACCTGCTAGTAGAACATCTCATTCTAAAAACACCTGCTAGTAGAACATCTCATTCTAAAATCACCTGCTAGTGGAACATCTCATTCTAAAAACACCTGCTAGTAGAACATCTCATTCTAAAATCACCTGCTAGTAGAACATCTCATTCTAAAATCACCTGCTAGTAGAACATCTCATTCTAAAATCACCTGCTAGTAGAACATCTCATTCTAAAAACACCTGCTAGTAGAACATCTCATTCTAAAAACACCTGCTAGTGGAACATCTCATTCTAAAATCACCTGCTAGTAGAACATCTCATTCTAAAATCACCTGCTAGTAGAACATCTCATTCTAAAATCACCTGCTAGTAGAACATCTCATTCTAAAAACACCTGCTAGTGGAACATCTCATTCTAAAATCACCTGCTAGTAGAACATCTCATTCTAAAATTACCTGCTAGTAGAACATCTCATTCTAAAATCACCTGCTAGTGGAACATCTCATTCTAAAAACACCTGCTAGTAGAACATCTCATTCTAAAAACACCTGCTATTGGAACATCTCATTCTAAAATCACCTGCTAGTAGAACATCTCATTCTAAAAACACCTGCTAGTAGAACATCTCATTCTAAAATCACCTGCTAGTAGAACATCTCATTCTAAAATCACCTGCTAGTAGAACATCTCATTCTAAAATCACCTGCTAGTGGAACATCTCATTCTAAAAACACCTGCTAGTAGAACATCTCATTCTAAAAACACCTGCTAGTGGAACATCTCATTCTAAAATCACCTGCTAGTAGAACATCTCATTCTAAAAACACCTGCTAGTAGAACATCTCATTCTAAAATCACCTGCTAGTAGAACATCTCATTCTAAAATCACCTGCTAGTAGAACATCTCATTCTAAAAACACCTGCTAGTAGAACATCTCATTCTAAAAACACCTGCTAGTGGAACATCTCATTCTAAAATCACCTGCTAGTAGAACATCTCATTCTAAAATCACCTGCTAGTAGAACATCTCATTCTAAAAACACCTGCTAGTAGAACATCTCATTCTAAAAACACCTGCTAGTAGAACATCTCATTCTAAAATCACCTGCTAGTAGAACATCTCATTCTAAAAACACCTGCTAGTGGAACATCTCATTCTAAAATCACCTGCTAGTAGAACATCTCATTCTAAAATCACCTGCTAGTAGAACATCTCATTCTAAAATCACCTGCTAGTGGAACATCTCATTCTAAAAACACCTGCTAGTAGAACATCTCATTCTAAAAACACCTGCTAGTGGAACATCTCATTCTAAAATCACCTGCTAGTAGAACATCTCATTCTAAAAACACCTGCTAGTAGAACATCTCATTCTAAAATCACCTGCTAGTAGAACATCTCATTCTAAAAACACCTGCTAGTAGAACATCTCATTCTAAAAACACCTGCTAGTAGAACATCTCATTCTAAAAACACCTGCTAGTAGAACATATCATTCTAAAAACACCTGCTAGTAGAACATCTCATTCTAAAAACACCTGCTAGTAGAACATCTCATTCTAAAATCACCTGCTAGTAGAACATCTCATTCTAAAAACACCTGCTAGTAGAACATCTCATTCTAAAAACACCTGCTAGTAGAACATCTCATTCTAAAAACACCTGCTAGTAGAACATCTCATTCTAAAATCACCTGCTAGTAGAACATCTCATTCTAAAAACACCTGCTAGTAGAACATCTCATTCTAAAAACACCTGCTAGTAGAACATATCATTCTAAAAACACCTGCTAGTAGAACATCTCATTCTAAAAACACCTGCTAGTAGAACATCTCATTCTAAAAACACCTGCTAGTAGAACATCTCATTCTAAAAACACCTGCTAGTAGAACATCTCATTCTAAAAACACCTGCTAGTAGAACATCTCATTCTAAAAACACCTGCTAGTAGAACATCTCATTCTAAAAACACCTGCTAGTAGAACATCTCATTCTAAAATCACCTGCTAGTAGAACATCTCATTCTAAAAACACCTGCTAGTAGAACATATCATTCTAAAAACACCTGCTAGTAGAACATCTCATTCTAAAAACACCTGCTAGTAGAACATCTCATTCTAAAAACACCTGCTAGTAGAACATCTCATTCTAAAAACACCTGCTAGTAGAACATCTCATTCTAAAAACACCTGCTAGTAGAACATCTCATTCTAAAAACACCTGCTAGTAGAACATCTCATTCTAAAAACACCTGCTAGTAGAACATCTCATTCTAAAAACACCTGCTAGTAGAACATCTCATTCTAAAAACACCTGCTAGTGGAACATCTCATTCTAAAATCACCTGCTAGTAGAACATCTCATTCTAAAAACACCTGCTAGTGGAACATCTCATTCTAAAATCACCTGCTAGTAGAACATCTCATTCTAAAATCACCTGCTAGTTGAACATCTCATTCTAAAATCACCTGCTAGTAGAACATCTCATTCTAAAATCACCTGCTAGTAGAACATCTCATTCTAAAAACACCTGCTAGTAGAACATCTCATTCTAAAAACACCTGCTAGTGGAACATCTCATTCTAAAATCACCTGCTAGTAGAACATCTCATTCTAAAAACACCTGCTAGTAGAACATCTCATTCTAAAATCACCTGCTAGTAGAACATCTCATTCTAAAAACACCTGCTAGTGGAACATCTCATTCTAAAATCACCTGCTAGTAGAACATCTCATTCTAAAAACACCTGCTAGTAGAACATCTCATTCTAAAATCACCTGCTAGTAGAACATCTCATTCTAAAAACACCTGCTAGTGGAACATCTCATTCTAAAAATCACCTGCTAGTGGAACATCTCATTCTAAAAACACCTGCTAGTAGAACATCTCATTCTAAAAACACCTGCTAGTAGAACATCTCATTCTAAAATCACCTGCTAGTAGAACATATCATTCTAAAAACACCTGCTAGTAGAACATCTCATTCTAAAAACACCTGCTAGTAGAACATCTCATTCTAAAAACACCTGCTAGTAGAACATCTCATTCTAAAAACACCTGCTAGTAGAACATATCATTCTAAAAACACCTGGTAGTAGAACATCTCATTCTAAAAACACCTGCTAGTAGAACATCTCATTCTAAAAACACCTGCTAGTAGAACATCTCATTCTAAAATCACCTGCTAGTAGAACATCTCATTCTAAAAACACCTGCTAGTAGAACATCTCATTCTAAAAACACCTGCTAGTAGAACATCTCATTCTAAAAACACCTGCTAGTAGAACATCTCATTCTAAAATCACCTGCTAGTAGAACATCTCATTCTAAAAACACCTGCTAGTAGAACATCTCATTCTAAAAACACCTGCTAGTAGAACATATCATTCTAAAAACACCTGCTAGTAGAACATCTCATTCTAAAAACACCTGCTAGTAGAACATCTCATTCTAAAAACACCTGCTAGTAGAACATCTCATTCTAAAAACACCTGCTAGTAGAACATCTCATTCTAAAAACACCTGCTAGTAGAACATCTCATTCTAAAAACACCTGCTAGTAGAACATCTCATTCTAAAAACACCTGCTAGTAGAACATCTCATTCTAAAATCACCTGCTAGTAGAACATCTCATTCTAAAAACACCTGCTAGTAGAACATATCATTCTAAAAACACCTGCTAGTAGAACATCTCATTCTAAAAACACCTGCTAGTAGAACATCTCATTCTAAAAACACCTGCTAGTAGAACATCTCATTCTAAAAACACCTGCTAGTAGAACATCTCATTCTAAAAACACCTGCTAGTAGAACATCTCATTCTAAAAACACCTGCTAGTAGAACATCTCATTCTAAAAACACCTGCTAGTAGAACATCTCATTCTAAAAACACCTGCTAGTAGAACATCTCATTCTAAAAACACCTGCTAGTGGAACATCTCATTCTAAAATCACCTGCTAGTAGAACATCTCATTCTAAAAACACCTGCTAGTGGAACATCTCATTCTAAAATCACCTGCTAGTAGAACATCTCATTCTAAAATCACCTGCTAGTAGAACATCTCATTCTAAAATCACCTGCTAGTAGAACATCTCATTCTAAAATCACCTGCTAGTAGAACATCTCATTCTAAAAACACCTGCTAGTAGAACATCTCATTCTAAAAACACCTGCTAGTGGAACATCTCATTCTAAAATCACCTGCTAGTAGAACATCTCATTCTAAAAACACCTGCTAGTAGAACATCTCATTCTAAAATCATCTGCTAGTAGAACATCTCATTCTAAAAACACCTGCTAGTGGAACATCTCATTCTAAAAACACCTGCTAGTAGTACATCTCATTCTAAAATCACCTGCTAGTAGAACATATCATTCTAAAAACACCTGCTAGTAGAACATCTCATTCTAAAAACACCTGCTAGTGGAACATCTCATTCTAAAATCACCTGCTAGTAGAACATCTCATTCTAAAATCACCTGCTAGTAGAACATCTCATTCTAAAATCACCTGCTAGTAGAACATCTCATTCTAAAAACACCTGCTAGTAGAACATATCATTCTAAAAACACCTGCTAGTAGAACATCTCATTCTAAAAACACCTGCTAGTGGAACATCTCATTCTAAAAACACCTGCTAGTGGAACATCTCATTCTAAAAACACCTGCTAGTGGAACATCTCATTCTAAAATCACCTGCTAGTAGAACATCTCATTCTAAAAACACCTGCTAGTGGAACATCTCATTCTAAAAACACCTGCTAGTGGAACATCTCATTCTAAAAATCACCTGCTAGTAGAACATCTCATTCTAAAAACACCTGCTAGTAGAACATCTCATTCTAAAAACACCTGCTAGTGGAACATCTCATTCTAAAAACACCTGCTAGTGGAACATCTCATTCTAAAATCACCTGCTAGTAGAACATATCATTCTAAAATCACCTGCTAGTAGAACATCTCATTCTAAAAACACCTGCTAGTAGAACATCTCATTCTAAAAACACCTGCTAGTGGAACATCTCATTCTAAAAACACCTGCTAGTGGAACATCTCATTCTAAAATCACCTGCTAGTAGAACATCTCATTCTAAAATCACCTGCTAGTAGAACATCTCATTCTAAAAACACCTGCTAGTAGAACATATCATTCTAAAAACACCTGCTAGTAGAACATCTCATTCTAAAAACACCTGCTAGTGGAACATCTCATTCTAAAAATCACCTGCTAGTAGAACATCTCATTCTAAAAACACCTGCTAGTAGAACATCTCATTCTAAAAACACCTGCTAGTGGAACATCTCATTCTAAAAACACCTGCTAGTAGAACATCTCATTCTAAAAACACCTGCTAGTGGAACATCTCATTCTAAAATCACCTGCTAGTAGAACATCTCATTCTAAAATCACCTGCTAGTAGAACATCTCATTCTAAAATCACCTGCTAGTAGAACATCTCATTCTAAAATCACCTGCTAGTAGAACATCTCATTCCAAAATCATGGGCATTAATTTGGAGTTGGTCCTGGCTCGCAGTCAGTGTTCCAATTCATCCCAACATTTGTTGATGGGGTTGAGGTCAGGGCTCTGTGCAGTTCTTCAACACCGATCTCGACAAACCATTTCTGTATGGACATCGCTTTGTGCATGGGGGCATTGTCATGCTGAAACAGGAAAGGGCCTTCCCCAAACTGTTGCAACAAAGTTGGAAGCACAGAATTGTCTAGAATTTCATTATATGCTGTAGTGTTAACATTTCCCTTCACTGGAACTAAGGGGCCTAACCCAAACTGTAAAAAACCGTCCCAGACCATTATTCCTCCTCCACCAAACTTTACAGTTGGCACTATGCATTGGCGAAGGTAGCATTCTCCTGGCATCCACCAAACCCAGATTTGTTCATCTGACTGTCAGATGGTCTGTGAGCTTGTGTGGCCTACCACTTCCATTGTTGCTCCTAGATGTTTCTACTTCACAATAACTGCTTACAGTTGACCGGGGCAACTCTACCAGGGCAGACATTTTATGGACTGACTTTTTGGAAAGGTGACATCCTATGATGTTGCCATGTTGAAAGTCACTGTTTGCCAATGTTTGTCTTTGGAGACTGAATGACTGTGTACTAGATTTGATACACCTGTGGCTGAAATAGCCAACTCCAGTCATTTGAACAGGTGTCCACATACTTTTGTATATATAGTGTATAATAGACTGTTAACCAGGTTAGGATATATTGATAGCTGTAGTTAGTATTTATTGGGCCTTTGTGTAACAATTGATATAAATAACTTTTCACTAGATAACTAGTAGATAACATGTTTCGATGGAGGTCATTGATTTTATGTCATTTATTTATTGGGAGAAGCAGTGGACAAGAAAAGGACAAAGCCACAACAAACAGCAGCTATGTTTGTAGACTCAGAATGATGAACTCAATCACTGAGCATGAACTGTCTGAGAGAGAGAGAGAGAGAGAGAGAGAGAGAGAGAGAGAGAGAGAGAGAGAGAGAGAGAGAGAGAGAGAGAGAGAGAGAGAGAGAGAGAGAGAGAGAGAGAGAGAGAGAGAGAGAGAGAGAGAGAGAGAGAGAGAGTAAAGATGGGAATTGGAAATAAGAAAGTGAGACAGAGAGAGAAGAATTTAAAGAGAGATGGAAAGATATGAAAAGATATGTAGAGATGGAGAGAGGAGAAATGGGGGAAAGGGGCAAGGGAGAAGAGAGGGTTATTATAACGTGGCAGGCTGGCAGCTAAGTCAGCTCAACAGAGATTAGCCAGATGTTCTTCTCCAAAACTCAAGCCTTTTGTATTTTCTTCACTCAGACCTTTTCTTTCCTCTGTTGGGAAGCAGGTCCTCTCACAGCAAGTGTGAGTGTGGCTCCAAATCGATTTCACAAACCCTGCTCTGTAGCGTCTAAAACATCTGTGCTGTCTGTGGATCATTGCAGTCTCTATCTGCCTCTTAAAGGTGCTATCTCCATTTTACACTTCACTGAGCTAATATGATGATGAGAACCCAGTGAAGCAGTAAACTGTAACCTGCATCTGTCCCCCCCAACCTGCCCAGGGGGAGCTTCCTGTCTGAAAGTTCAAAATGCTGGATAATCTTTCAGTCTGCTAAATGATTTTGCTTAAAATTTGTCTCACATATTGTTAGCATATTTTCCACTTATCTGTCAAATTGAATAGTCCTTCTAAGGACTAGAGTGATTGTTAGGGGGTGTGCTCAAGGGACGTTAGGTCTCTTGAGATGGATATTCCATGCCTCTGTCCACCCTGATGTTCATCATTCCAGTTAGTACGCAGTACAACAATAGAGATCCTTTAAAAAATATTAGTATTAGTATCCTAATTCCTAATACTATGTGCACAAATATGGGTGTGTTCATAAATTCACTCTGGAGTGCCAGAATGCCCTCAGAGTGCTCTCTGGGCGTTCTTCAATTCAGAGCGTTGTCAAATTGTCCGTTCATAAATTCAGAGTATTTCGCACTCCTTGCGTTCAGAGCGCACACTGGACGCTCTGGCCAAGGAGGAGGGTTGATCCAAGCATTCTGACCTCACAACGGCAGTCAAGCACCCAAGCTAACTGGCTAACGTTGGCTATCTAGCTAGCTACTTCCAGACACAAATGAGACAACACCTCACCCTGACCATTTTACTCACCCTAGCAGAGCTGGTTAGGCTGTTTTCCTGTTATCTAGTGACTGTAAATGTGCTGCTGGTAACAATTCAATAACGTTTTCTTTGCCAACGTTTACTGACAGGGATCGTATTCAAAGGGTGTTGATTGTTCGTAAAAGCATCAGTTATTCTGCACTCTGGCACACTCCGACGAGAGTGCTCTGAAATCGGAGTAGATAACCAGAGTGAATTTACAAACGCACCCTGTGTGTTGACCTATTCTCCTATCCCCTCGTAACAAAAGAACCTGAGCAACACCTGTTGTGCTTTAAGCTCAGCGGCAGTGAGAGGGGTGTTTGGGGAGCTCTAACGCATAGAAGCTGGGTTTCACAGCGCGCAACAAGACCAGTGGATGTGATAATAAGTGGATGCTAGTGACACCTAGATGCAGCAGGAGCAAAATTGACAGAAACTTTGCGAGAAAGTCAACCACCTCCTCCTTCCCCCTCTCTCTGTGAGATTGTCAGAGTTGAAAGCCGGTCCATCATGGAGCTGCTACCGGTGCCAAGTTGGATCCCCGTTTTGGCACCGTAGCATCCCTTTAGAAATCAAAGCCTTTTTTTCTTCATATTTTCGGTTGGTTGTGATTGGTTTTAATCATGATCGAATATTTGTCATCTTATTTTTATTATAGAGCAAAGCTACTTCTGTGTGTGCCTATGAGGTAAGAACATATTCCATGACTGCTGCGCTCACAAGACAACATCACATTTTCCTTCCAGACCAGAAACGATGAAAGACAGTTTCAAGGTCCAAATTCATCATTATTGTTCACTTCGACTGGTATGTTTTTTCCCCCATCTGCAAACTGTTACGCATTTTTTTTTCAGAATAAGTGCCCAAAATAACATATTTTCCCGAAACTTTTGCATAATTTGTTTATGAAACACAAACCAGAAGATTTGTTAAGATTATTCTCTCTCTCTCTCACACACATGCGCGCATGCACACACACACACACCAGAACAATAGCATTTGTTTTCATGAAAGTAATCCAAAAGAAAGAACATCACAATTGAAATCACTTTCTCCTGCAATGCAATGTGGTCATTATAATTTATGTACCATGTGGTAGCAGCTCAATAAGAAGCTATTGGTGTCTTGACGTAGTCTATGATATAAAACAAATCAACAAAAACAATTGGGAATTGGATATACTATAACGAGGGGGTAATCAAATAACCAATTTATTATTGATTGGGCTATAGCCCAACTCCACCAATCCCAGCCATAAAATCTATCAATAAAGTGCCACTTCACTAAGTGAGAAACAATTGAAACCATGCATGCATCTGTTCTGACCCAAAAAATTAAATGGGTGATGTTACCTTGACTCGATGCACAGAAGGTAACGAAAAGCACTAAGAGAGTCCGTGCTGCGGTGGATGCCATAGTGAGTATAGTGCGCTAGTCCTACGGTGCAGCGCAACAGAGGTAGAGAGGAGGGAGAGAGAAGTAGTATAGGGAGCGAGAGGGCTGCCATGGGCTGGGAGAGGGGGACAGAATGTTGGCGTTCTGTTCCCCGTAGTCTGTCACCCTCTTCCGGGGAAAAGCGGGACTGGCCGAGAGTTGCACCGGGATGGAGGGATGGGATCCACAGTCAATTGCGCACGCAGATTCGAAGATGAATCACAGCAGGTGGGACCATAGAGAATGATAGAGGACTCTGTGTTTTGTTATATCCAAATTCTCGCAGTCAACCAGGGTTTTTTTTGGGAGAGAAAAAAAGCGTTGCATGTGACAGGGTAGTAGTGGTGGAAAAAGTACCCAATTGTCATACTTGTAAAAGTAAAGATACCTTAATAGAAAATGGCTCAAGTAAAAGTGAAAGTCACTCAGTAAAATCCTAATTGAGTAAAAGTCTAAAATAATTTGTTTTTAAATATACTTAACTATCAAAAGTAAACGTAATTGATAAAATATAGTTTGGGTGTCGGGGAAAATCTATGGAGTAGAAAGTACAAAACTTGAACTTTTAATTAAAAGTAAAAGTTGTCAAAAATATAAATAGTAAAGTAAAGTACAGATACCCCCAAAAGCAACTTAAGTAGTGCTCTCAAGTATTTTTCTTAAGTACTTTACACCACTACAGGGTGGGAACCAGGAGACCCTTCTTATTGGGGAATATGTAGAATGTATAAATTGGTCATGGCTAGAAGCTTTTGTAAAATTAAGGTCAGATTTGACTTTGCATAGCAGGTTAGGAAAACTTATGCAGCAGGTTAGGAACATTTACGTAGCAGGTTAGGATAATTAGGTTAAGGTTAGGAAATTGTTAGGGTTAGTGAAAATTCAAACAAATTATACTTTTGAGTTAATTTGACAAAAGCTGGATCCCTTCTAGCCATGAGCACTCACATTTGTATCTAATAGATGATCAGTCCTTGTATCCATAGCTCTGTCAACGAATTTGAGAGTGGTACAATTTTACCTGGCCCCTCCCTCAGCTTTTTACCTAAACCGAGGTGTGGTGACGCTTTGTTAATGTTTCAATTAAGGATTCTAGCTTTAAGTTTAACAAGGACCTACACTTTGGTAAAAGGAAATCACCTGAGGGGTATACTACAAAGCAGGATCAATGAGTTAGCCAGCTGTAATGCTTCAGTGTTCAGAAATAACTTAATGTTCAGGAATATATGCTTAAAATGGGTATGTATTGAATAACTTGTTTCAACAAATAACCAATATTCAAGTCTAGGTTCATGAATGCACCACCAACTCTTTTTATTTCTGAGTGTTTATCAAAGTTAGCTGGTTTTCTCATTGATCCTGCTTTGTAGTATACCACTCTGGTGTTTTTACAAAGGTTCACATTAGTTCACTGTGTCCTGTGAGGGCAGAGATGAGAATGCTTTGCCCTCCAAAACAGTGCAAAGGTAATAAATAAAGCTCTTCAAAAAAGTCTAGGCTGGCCTATCTGGTAACATCTGCCGTTTGACTTGTGGCCCCGGAATGGCCATGCTCAGGTTTTCTCTTCTCAGTTGATTTTGTTTTACTGTTCCCTTGGAGAAGGACAAGCATTCCTCCCGGTGACTGTGATACGCACATACAAAACTGTGTTTATCAAACAGTCATTGAAGACATAGAAAATAAAGAGACTATAAATTATGGCGCCAATGTTTTCACTAAACTGAAAGACCAAGGCAAGGAACATCAATTAATGCATGAAATCTATAGCTAGCATGTGTAAGATTTGGATTGAAGTCATTTGATATACACAAGGGACTAATGATTTTGGATGGGTTTGTATATGCAGGATCATAGAGACACAAAATACAAACAGACAACAGACTGTTTCCCGGCAGTGTTGCTGGACTGGTCCACATTGGGCCAATGGCAGTTCAACTAAGGTCATAGCTTACAGATGTAGGATCTTAATTTGAGCCAGTTTGCTTCAGCAGGAAAATAATCTTGCAGCAACAGCAAATGTGAATTATTATGTGGATTAAAATGATTAGATATTTTTTTGTAGGGGTTGATACATTTTCCCTTAGGGCAAATCAAGTCTGACATTTTAAAGTGGAAATTACAAACTTTAGAAGCTTTTTAAACCTCAAATACAATACATGTTTGCATTTCCTGCTGTACAGGAAAATTCTCAGAAACAAAAGAGTGATCAAATTAAGATCCTACATCTGTAAAGTAGTCAGAATTGTTTTGTTGAACAACAAAGGAACCTGATTGGCTGATTATCCGTTGATGTTCAACGTGAATTTCTACGTGCCATTCCAAAATGGCTGCTGTGGCTTCTGCTACATAGCATGAGGACAAAAAAGGAAGCTTAATTAATTTGAGCAGTATTTCAATCTTCCCGATTTCTCAGTTGGGATAATGGGATAATTAGGAGTACAGCAACATTTTCCATCCCTGGATTGACATATGTTCTCAACCCATACTGTGCATTCAGAAAGTATTCTGACCCCTTGACTTTTTAAAAATGTTGTTACGTTATAGCCTTATTCTAAAATGTATTAAATTGTTTTTTTCCCTCATAAATCTACACACAATACCCCATAATGACAAAGCAAAAATAGGTTTTAGACATTTTTGAAAATGCATTAAAAAAACAACAACTGAAATATCACATTTACATAAGAATTCAAACCCTTTACTTAGTACTTTGTTGAAGGACCTTTGGCAGTGATTACAGCATCAAGCCTTCTTGGCTATGACGCTACAAGCTTGGCACACCTGTGTTTGGGAGATTTCCCATTCTTCTCTGCAGATCCTCTCAAGCTCTGTTAGTTTGGATGGGAAGCATCGCTGCACAGCTATTTTCAGGTCTCTCCAGAGATGTTTGATCGGGTTCATGTCCGGGCTCTGGCTGGGCCGCTCAAGGACATTCAGAGACTTGTCCCGAAGCCACTCCTGCCTTGTCTTGACTGTGTGCTTGGGGTCGTTGTCCTGTTGGAAGGTGAACCTTCACCCCAGACTGAGGTCCTGAGTGCTCCGGAGCAGTTTTTCATCAAGGATCTCTCTGTACTTTACTCCGTTCATCTTTCCTCGATCCTGACTAGTCTCCCAGTCGCCGAAAAACATCCCCACAGCATGATGCTGCCACCACCATGCTTCAACGTAGGGATAGTGCCAGGTTTCCTCCTGACGTGATGCTTGGCATTCACGCCAAAGAGTTCAATCTTGGTTTCATCAGACCAGAGAATCTTGTTTCTCATGGTCTGAGTCCTTTAGGTGCCTTTTGGCAAACTCCAAGAGAGTGGTCATGTGCCTTTTACTGAGGAGTGGCTTCCGTCTGGCCACTCTACCATAACGGCCTGATTGATGGAGTGCTGCAGAGGTGGTTGTCCTTCTGGAAGGTTCTCTCATCTCCACAGAGGAACTATGGAACTCTGTCAGAGTGACCAGAGGGTTCTTGGTCACCTCCCTGACCAAGGCCCTTCTCCCCCGATTGCTCAGTTTGTCCGGGCGACAAGCTCTAGGAAGAGTCTTGCTGGTTTCAAACTTCTTCCATTTAAAAATGATGGAGGCCACTGTGTTCCATCTTTCCTTCATTGGTACAGAAATGTTTTGGTACCCTTCTCCAGTTCTGTGTCTCGACACAATCCTGTCTCGGAGCTCTATAGACAATTCCTTCGACCTTATGGCTTGGTTTTTGCTCTGACATGCACTGTCAACTATATAGACAGGTGTGTGCCTTTCCAAATCATTTTAAATTAATAAAATTTGCCACAGGTGGACTCCAATCAAGTTGTAGAAACATCTCAAGGATGATCAATGGAAACAGGATGCGCCTGAGCTCAATTTCGAGTGTCTTAGCAAAAGGTCTGAATACTTATGTAAAAAAGTTATTTCTGTTTTCTATTTGTCATGAATTTGTTTTTGCTTTGTCATTATGGGTGAGGATTTGTATTTATTTAATCCATTTTAGAATAAGGCTGTAACGTAACAAAATGGGGAAAAAGTCAAGGGGTCTGAATACATTCCCAATGCACTGCATCCCATACCGTGTCTACGCTGCTCGCATCATGGCAGCCGAGCCTTTCGACCAGTAGGGTTCTGATGGACTTACTGCCGAAGGTCAGGTCAAAACAATTCTGGCTAAACTTAAAGGTGAAAGCATTCCTATAGGTGATTTCAGTTTGGCCTGACCAATCCCCAATCAAAGACTAGAACTGTAGGCCTACATACATATACTGTAAGATAGTAAGACATCCTCTTCAGGTTAACTTTGATCGAGATACACTCGCTATCTCTCTCTCTCTCTCTCTCTCTCTCTCTCTCTCTCTCTCTCTCTCTCAATTCAATTCAAGGGGCTTCATTGACATGGGAAACATGTGTTAACATTGCCAAAGCAAGTGAAGTAGATAATATACAAAAGTGAAATAAACAATAAAATAAACAGTAAACATTACACTCATAGAAGTTCCAAAATAATGAAGTAGAGGCCGACCGATTAGTCGGCATTGCCGATTAGTTAGGGCCGATTTCAAGTTTTCATAACAATCGGTAATCAACATTTTTAGACGCCGATTATGGACGATTACTTTGCATTCCATGAGGAAACTGCGTGGCAGGCTGACCACCTGTTACGCAAGTGCAGTAAGGAGTCCAGGTAAGTTGCTAGCTAGCATTAAACTTATAAAAAACTATCAATCTTCACATAATCACTAGTTAACTACACATGGTTGATGATATTACTAGGTTAACTAGCTTGTCTGCAATGCATATAATCAATGCGGTGCCTGTTAATTTATCATTGAATCACAGCCTACTTCGCCAAACGGGGGATGATTTAACAAAAGCGCATTCGGCGAAAATATCACAATCGTTGCACGAATGTACCTAACCATAAACATCAATGCCTTTCTTAAAATCTGGGTCCTCGGCATTGGTATCGGTATTGGCGTTGAAAAATCATAATCGGTCGACCTCTAGAATGAAGACATCAGAAATGTAATGTTATGTATATATACAGTGTTGTAATGATGTGCAAATGATTAAAGTACAAAAGGGAAAATAAATTAACATAAATATGGGTTGTATTTACAATGGTGTTTGTTATTCACTGGTTGCCCTTTTCTTGTGGCAACAGGTCACAAATCTTGCTGCTGTGATGGCACACTGTGGTATTTCATCCAGTAGATATGGGAGTTTATCAGAATTGGGTTTGTTTTCGAATTCTTTGTGGATCTGTGTAATCTGAGGGAAATATGTGTCTCTAATATGGTCATACATTTGGCAGGAGGTTAAGAAGTGCAGCTCAGTTTCCACCTCATTTTGTGGGCAGTGTGCACATAGCCTGTCTTGAGAGCCAGGTCTGCCTACGGCGAACTTTCTCAATAGCAAGGCTATGCTCTCTAAATCTGTTTCCTTAATTGTGGGTCAGTCACAGTGGTCAGGTATTCTGCAACTGTGTACTCTCTGTTTAGGGCCAAATAGCATTCTAGTTTGCTCTGTTTTTTAAAAATTCTTTCCAATGTGTCAAGTAATTATCTTTTTGTATTCTCATTATTTGGTTGGGTCTAATTGTGTTGCTGTCCTGGGGCTCTGTGGGGTCTGGTTGTGTTTGTGAACAGAGCCCCAGGAACAGCTTGCTTAGGGCACTCTTCTCCAGGTTCATCTCTCTGTAGGTGATGGCTTTGTTATGGAAGGTTTGGGTATCGCTTCCTTTTAGGTGGTTGTAGAATTTATTAACGGCTCTTTTCTGGATTTTGATAATTAGTGGGTATCGGCCTAATTCTGCTCTGCATTCATTCTTTGGTGTTTTTCGTTGTACACTGAGAATGTTTTTGCAGAATTCTGCATGCAGAGTCTCAATTTGGTGTTTGCCCCATTTTGTGAATTCTTGGTTGGTTAGCGGACCCCAGACCTCACAACCATAAAGGGCAATGGGTTCAATAACTGATTCAAGTATTTTTAGCCAGATCCTAATTGATATGTCGAATATTATGTTCTTTCTGATGGCATAGAAGGCCCTTCTTGCCTTGTCTCTCAGATTGTTCACAGCTTTGTGGAAGTTACCTGTGGCGCTGATATTTAGGCCACGGTATGTATAGTTTTCTGTGTGTTCTAGGGCAACGGTGTCTAGATGGAATTTGTATTTGTGGTCCTGGTGACTGGACCTTTTTTGGAACACCATTATTTTGGTCTTACTGAGATTTACTGTCAGGGCCCAGGTCTGGCAGAATCTGTGCAGAAGATCTAGGTGCTGCTGTAGGCCCTTCTTGGTTGGCGACAGAAGCACCAGATCATCAGCAAACAGTAGATATTTGACTTCAGATTCTAGTAGGGTGAGGCCGGGTGCTGCAGACTGTTCTAGTGCCCTCGCCAATTCATTGATATAAATGTTGAAGAGGGTGGGGCTTAAGCTGTTAGTGTTTTTGACTATTTTAACCGCACACTTGTTGTGTACATGGATATTATAATGTCATATGTTTTTCCCCCAACACCACTTTCCATCAATTTGTGTAGCAGACCCTCATGCCAAATTGAGTCGAAGGCTTTTAGAAATCAACAAAGCATGAGAAGACTTTGCCTTTGTTTCGGTTTGTTTGTTTGTCAATTACGGTGTGCAGGGTGAATATGTGGTCTGTCGTACGATAATTTGGTAAAAATCCAATTTGATATTTGCTCAGTACATTGTTTTCATTGTACGAGTCAAATGTACGAGTCTTCTGTTAATGATAATGCAAAGGATTTTCCCAAGCTTGCTGTTGACGCATATCCCACGGTAGTTATTGGGGTCAAATTTGTCTCCACTTTTGTGGATTTGGGTGATCTGTCCTTGGTTCCAAATATTGGGGTAGATGCCAGAGCTAAGGAGGATGTTAAAGAGGTTTAGTATAGACAATTGGAATTTGTTTTCTGTATATAGTGTCATTTCATTGAGGATACCATCAACACCACAGCTTTTTTGGGTTGGAGTTTATTTTTTTAATCCTGTAGTTCATTCAAGGTAATTGGAGTATCCAATGGGTTCTGGTAGTCTTTAGTAGTTGATTCTATGATTCGTATTTGACCATGTATATGTTTTTGCTGTTTGTTCTTTGTTATAGAGCCAAAAAGATTGGAGAAGTGGTTTACATCTCCATTTTGGGTAGATAAATTCTCTGTGTTGTTGTTTGTTTAGTGTTTTCCAATTTTCCCAGAAGTGGTTAGAGTCTATAGATTCTTCAATTACGTTGAACTGATTTCTGACGTGCTGTTCCTTCTTTTTCCGTAGTGTTTTTCTGTATTGTTTTTGTGATTCACAATAATGAATGCTTAGACGCAGGTTTTCTGGGTCTCTATGTTTTTGGTTGGACAGGTTTCTCAATTTCTTTCTTAGGTTTTTGCATTCTTCACCAAAACATTTGTCATTGTTGTTCATTTTCTTAATTTTTTTGTTACATTTTTTTTGATTTGATAGGGAAGCTGAGAGGTCAAATATACTGTTTAGGTTTTCTACTGACAAGATTACACCTTCACTGTTACAGTGAAACATTTTGTCCAGGAAGTTTTCTGGTAGGGATTGAATTTGTTGTTGCCCAGTTGTTTTTTGGTAGATTTCCACACTACTCTTCTTCCATCTATAGTGTTTCTTAATATTATTCAGCTCCTTTGGCTTTGATGCCTCATGATTTGAGCAAAGCTCTGTACAAGTAGAGTGTGATTTTGCTGTGATCTGATAGGGGTCTCAGTGGACTGACTGTGAACGCTCTGAGAGACTCTGGGTTGAGGTCAGTGATAAAGTAGTCTACAGTACTACTGCCAAGAGATGAGCTATATGTGTACCTACCATAGGAGTCCCCTCGAAGCCTACCATTGACTATGTACATGCCCAGTGTCAAGACATGTCAGTCACTTAGCACCAAGTAACTAATTTAGCCTACCTAGTAATGGCAATAAGACCTCTTGGTCCAACTATCTGATGACAGACGGACTCACACACCAGTCTCTTCTGTCTCTGGTCTTTATGTTGGCCTATTGTCCTTCTGAGTCTCTGCGCCTTGCCCACACCTCCCTCTGCTGGTCACAATTGCTATCTGCGCTCGATGAACACGTCCCGCATTAAGCGGTCATCCAGAGACGTTTGGATGCCTGACGGGAGGGCCTGTTCCTGACGGACCCCCTCTGATGTTGTCTTCATTGGGGGCTGGTCTCTGTTAGGGGTGTGGAGGGAACAGGAAAGTGTTCAGCAACCATGTTAGCAATACTCATTCAGCTTGTACAGCATGTACATTCATTATACAGATGTTTAGTGGAGACTAAACAATGATATTGGCAGTTTAGCTATAATTAAATAAGTCTGAGTTACAAATGGCACCCTATTCCCTATTTGTTACACTACTTAGGCCATGACCCATAGGGGTCAAAAGTAGTGCACTGTAGGGAATATTCTAGGGTGCCATTTAGGATTTTTTATGTTTTATTTCACCTTTATTTAACCAGGTAGGCTAGTTGAGAACAAGTTCTCATTTGCAACTGCGACCTGGCCAAGATAAAGCAAAGCAGTTCGACACATACAACACAGAGTTACACATGGAATAAACAAACATACAATCAATAATACAGTTGAAAAATCTATATACAGCATGTGCAAATGAGGTAGGATAAGAGAGGTAAGGCAATAAATAGGCCATGGTGGCAAAGTAATTACAATATAGCAATTAAACACTGGAATTATAGGATGTGCAGAAGATGAATGTGCAAGTTGAGATACTGGGGTGCAAAGGAGCAAGATAAATAAATAAATAAATACAGTATGGGGATGAGGTAGATTGGATGGGCTATTTACAGATGAGCTATGTACAGGTGCAGTGATCTGTGAGCTGTTCTGACAGCTGGTGCTTAAAGCTAGTGAGGGAGGTAAGAGTCTCCAGCTTGAGAGATTTTTGCAGTTCAGTCCAGTCATTGGCAGCAGAGAACTGGAAGGAGAGGCGGCCAAAGAAAGAATTGGCTTTGAGGGTGACCAGTGAGGTATACCTGCTGGAGCGCGTGCTACGGTTGGGTGCTGCTATGGTGACCAGTGAGCTGAGATAATGCGGGGCTTTACCTAGCAGAGACTTGTAGATGACCTGGAGCCAGTGGGTTTGGCGACGAGTATGAAGCGAGGGCCAGCCAACGAGATCATACAGGTTGCAGTGGTGTGTAGTATATGGGGTTTTGGTGACAAAACGGATGGCACTGTGATAGACTGCATCCAATTTGTTGAGTAGAGTGTTGGAGGCTATTTTGTAAATGACATCGCCGAAGTCGAGGATCGGTAGGATGGTCAGTTTTACGAGGGTATGTTTGGCAGCATGAGTGAAGGATGCTTTGTTGGGAAATAGGAAGCCGATTCTAGATTTAATTTTGGATTGGAGATGTTTAATGTGAGTCTGGAAGGAGAGTTTACAGTCTAACCAGACACCTAGGTATTTGTAGCTGTCCACATATTCTAAGTCAGAACCGTCCAGAGTAGTGATGCTGGACGGGCGGGCAGGTGCGGGCAGTGATCGGTTGAAGAGCATGCATTTAGTTTTACTTGCATTCAAGAGCAGTTGGCGGCCACGGGAGGAGAGTTGTATGGCATTGAAGCTCATCTGGAGGTTAGTTAACACAGTGTCCAACGAAGGGCCAGAGGTATACAGAATGGTGTCGTCTGTGTAGAGGTGGATCAAAGAATCACCAGCAGCGAGAGCGACATCATTGATGTCTACAGAGAAAAGAGTTGGCCCAAGAATTGAACCCTGTGGCACCTCCATAGAGACTGCCAGAGGTCCGGACAACAGGCCTTCCGATTTGACATACTGAACTCTATCGGAGAAGTAGTTGATGAACCAAGCGAGGCAATCATTTGAGAACCCAAGGCTGTTGAGTCTGCCAATAAGAATGTTGTGATTGACAGAGTCGAAAGCCTTAGCCAGGTTGACGAACACGGCTGCACAGTAATGTCTCTTATCGATGGCGGTTATGATATCGTTTAGGATCTTGAGCGTGGCTGAGGTGCACCCATGACCAGCTCTGAAACCAGATTGCATAGCAGAGAAGGTACGGTGAGATTCGAAATGGTCGGTAATCTGTTTGTTGACTTGGCTTTCAAAGAGCTTAGAATGGCAGGGTAGAATAGATATAGGTCTGTAGCAGCATCCTTCGAAGAGGATGGGAATTCTATGGGAATCTCAGACGATACGAAAGAGAGGCTGAACAGGCTAATAATAGGGGTTGCAATAATTTTGGCAGATAATTTTAGAAGGAGATTGTCCAGATTGTCTAGCCCGGCTGATTTGTAGGGGTCCAGATTTTGCAGCTCTTTCAGAACATCAGCTATCTGGATTTGGATGAAGGAGAAGTGGGGGAGGTTTGGGATGCAGAAAGTAAGAAGTTAAAAGGCCTTAAACAAAGTCAGTGATAACAAGTCAATACAGCACTTTTTCTAGTCAGAACACACAAGATAAACAATTTACCTTGACATCAAAGTGGAGTTATCACAATATCAGTATGGGAACAACTATTATTCTCTCTAACCTGCCCCCTAGGTTCTACGTTGTGATTTAATTGCAATTGAGTTGTGTACCATCCTCAAATCAAATTTTTAAAGCAATAACACCACAAACTCATCGACTGTTCTGTCTCAACAATCTCTTGTTTATACCCCTGCCAGTCACACAGACACACAGACACACAGACACACAGACACACACACACAGAGAGAGATTGAACTTCTCCTCAGATAGCGTTTCACCCGGTGTTCTAGCAGGTTTCCTGTGATGTTAGATGTAAGGTCCTAAGAGAGCGTTCGTGTCAGGTTTAGAACAAATGTTTAATGTCAGTCTTTAAACGGGTGTGAAACTAAGAAAAAGCTTGTGCTCACACAGGCAGCCCAATTCTGATATTTTTTTCCCAATAATTGCTCTTTTGACCAATCACATTAGATATTTTCCCATCCGATCTTTTTCAGAGCTGATCTGATTTGGTTAAAAAAAAGATCAGAATTGGGCTGCCTGTGTAAATGCAGCCTAATCGCTTGTCATTTGGGATGTGTGGTTGGTCGAATTGTGTATCAGGTTCGGATGGGCACATCATGTAATGCATTTCAGAAAAATATAAGTGGAGAGATGGGCAATTGTAATGTGTGGTTGAGTATGTTTTATTTTGGAATAATATATACATTTAGTACATACAGACTACAAGGCATTAACAAGTCCATTGCCAATAGCCTACAATGTGCTTTCTAAAATTGAAAGCAGTTATGACAGTCTAAGTTCATTAAGCCCTACTATCCAACAAATATTTTTGTTGCATCAGTAGTATTTTGTTTTAGACGCATCTGTACACAATAGCACGTAAAGGTACATGTAAAAACATTACAGGAATATTTATTGACTACACAACTTTAGATCTTACATCTGCTTCCAGAAGTATTTGTCGCTCTCTTTCACTGGGATGACGAAGTGTTTGATGGGAAGTCGTGTTCCTGTCTTGTCCTTATAGCTCTCCCGGTGTTTCTGAGAGAACTGCAAACCAATACGGTTCATGATTACCATGTTATGTAAAATGAGGCATCAAATCGGTATGTTGAAAACAACTCATAGAGAACCCCCATCCCCGTCTCACCTCTCTGAAGCTTTTCAGCGTCTCCTGGCGTTTGAAGTCCACATTGAAACGGGGCAAGTAGGGACTGTTCAGGGTCCTGTTGCGGCTCTGAGCCCGCTGGGCCGACACTAGGAGCCCGCTGTTGGAGAAGATGGACGGGAACATCCCACCGCGGCTGTACGGGATCGTGCTGCAGGCCATTGCCCCGCTGCGGAAGTCCTGAAAGTATTTGATGGTGGCATTCCCGAATGTGTCTCCATACAAGTACTTTGAAGTTGGAACATAGCCGCAGTATCTTTACAAATGATAAAGTAAATAAATAACATGTTATTAACTTATGACACATATTTTATCCAAGCCTACTTGTCCGTAGGCAACTCGATTCTTATGGTTCTGTCCATTTTGCAGGTGCGTCGCTCACCCGGGCATTAAGGAAGGTGGGATGTAGGTCGAGTTGTTGTGCGTGATAAGCGTTCCATTTCCTCTGAGTGCCATGTTACTGTTATTATCACCCGAACCCTCGAACCACGCAAGACGGAGGACGACAAGCAGCTGCCAAGCACCGGACCAAACACAGACTGACCCACACCTCCAGGCTAACACCAGGCGACCAGAGGACAACAAAGAGTTGCCTGGCAACTGCCCTTTTACCCAGCGTGACACTGCTGGTCACGAAATAATGACAAAACTGTGCCATGCATATCTGCACTCACATTTTCTTGCGTGACCTAACGTAAAAACTATTAATAAGCTTAATTACTATTGAATTAAGATCAATTTTTTTATATTTTTTAAATACATTTGGTCATCTTGAAAACTAAGCTATAGAAATTGCAAATGACTGGCATATATGGAATTGTGGTAGCCTATAGATGCAATGAAATTGCAATAAAATAAAATTCCCAAACATGTTTAATATGGAAGCCCACCGTTGGCCTGTATAGTGAATGTCTTTCTAACAATTGTAAAAAAAACTAAAATTCAGAGAATGCAACCGTCCATCTCCAATACTCTGTCACCCTCCCTTCCTTCCTTCCGACTGTCAGTCACAGCGCAAACCCCTGCCTTCACACACGCGCCAGTCAGTCACTGGGATGCGCGAGACCCAGCAGCCACCGAGCATATAGCGCGGGATAAAACGAAAGCTTACCAATAATTAAAGATCCTTCCTTTCTTGTTGTCGAAGGAGAATAAAGCAGATGATGCATGCGAGATGGAGTTAGATTTTTGTTCCACAGAACCAAAGACACAATGAGAGGGTCTAGGTTTAGAGATCACTGAACATTTGGTTCATACGCATATCAGCAGCACATTAGAGTTGTTTTGCTCTGTGAAGAAAAATAGTTAATTTTCTCCTGAAGTGCTGGATTGTACCTAACTTGACATGGCTCTTTTAGTCCACCTAAAAATGGTCCGGGACCTTCGCGGAAAGGCGGACAGAATCGCCAAAGTCACATTTCGAGGTAACAAGCTTTTATTATCACTGCAGATCCTTTGTCCCTATACTAGTCATATACTGATTGCGCAGTGCCCGGGGTTTGCGATGTGATCCGTGGGATTCGGTGTGTGAGCCTGTGGACAGGTAAGCCCTAATGTGCTGACGCATCTCCTGTGGTTGCGCTGAAAAGTTGGAGAAACCCCTTGTCTATCTCCGCAATCCCAGGAGGAGATGTGAGAGACACTGATTGTGGAGGCGAGGAGCGCTTTTACGCAAGGGAATACATAATATCCTCAAAGAAATGTATATAGTTTTTATTGAGGAATTTTAATTCAAAACCTATGGTCGGCCTACAACCATTAGGTTTGTCGAATTAAGACATCGTTTTTTAATTGACCGTCAAGTTGAGAAATGTGTTTAATAAAGTCCTATTGATCAAAATGAGGTTGAGCCCATACCCGTTATATGCTACCGTTGTTTCACGTTCAACAGCTCTCATCTATTCTCTACGGGCGCTCGTTCTCCCAATAATGCGCTCAGCGGAGTTGTATCTCACAATCTCAAACACCATTGATTTTCTTCTCTGAAAGGAATTCGACTCGACTTAATGAAGCTCTCCCGTGGCCCTCTATGGTCAACTCCCATGGCTAGGCAGGTCTGCCTGGAAACTGATTGGTCATCCCAATGGAACAATTTGGATAGAACAATATATTATATATGTGGGTTTACACACATTTGTGTTCACGGAATTGTGTTTGTGTGTTTGAGTTGCTTTAGCTGGTTGGTTATTTCAGCACCTTGGAGAGTGAATTCTGGTTTCTGAGATACAGTAGCTTACATTGCCTCTGTTGATCCCATAACACCTGGAAGGCTTAGACACAAACATTGTGTGTTTGTGTGTGTGTGTGCGCGCATGTTTGTGCATGTGCGTGTTGCGTGTGTGCCTGTATGCGTAAGTGCCTGTCTGTGTGTGGGTGTGCATGCATACTTACGTGTGTAAACGTCTGCATGCTACATGTGTGTGGACCGACTGACCCATGTTCAACTGCTGTTCACATGGAACCCTTCGTGTGTCTGTGATTCTTCCTCTCCCTCTCTATCGTTGTGTGTGTGTCTGTGATTATTTCTCTCCCTCTCTATCGTTGTGTGTGTGTCTGTGATTCTTTCTCTCCCTCTCTATCTTTGTGTGCGTGTCTGTGATTATTTCTCTCCCTCTCTATCGTTGTGTGTGTGTCTGTGATTCTTTCTCTCCCTCTCTATCGTTGTGTGTGTGTCTGTGATTCTTTCTCTCCCTCTCTATCTTTGTGTGTGTGTCTGTGATTATTTCTCTCCCTCTCTATCTTTGTGTGCGTGTCTGTGATTATTTCTCTCCCTCTCTATCGTTGTGTGTGTGTCTGTGATTCTTTCTCTCCCTCTCTATCTTTGTGTGCGTGTCTGTGATTCTTTCTCTCCCTCTCTATCTTTGTGTGCGTGTCTGTGATTCTTTCTCTCACTCTCTATCTTTGTGTGTGTGTCTGTGATTCTTTCTCTTCCTCTATCTTTGTGTGCGTGTCTGTGATTCTTTCTCTCCCTCTATCTTTGTGTGCGTGTCTGTGATTCTTTCTCTCCCTCTCTATCTTTGTGTGCGTGTCTGTGATTCTTTCTCTCCCTCTCTATCTTTGTGTGCGTGTCTGTGATTCTTTCTCTCCCTCTCTATCTTTGTGTGCGTGTCTGTGATTCTTTCTCTCCCTCTCTATCTTTGTGTGCGTGTCTGTGATTCTTTCTCTCCCTCTCTATCTTTGTGTGCGTGTCTGTGATTCTTTCTCTCCCTCTCCATCTTTGTGTGTGTGTCTGTGATTCTTTCTCTCCCTCTCTATCTTTGTGTGTGTGTCTGTGAGTCTTTCTCTCTTTCTCTATCTTTGTGTGTGTCTGTGAATCTTTCTCTCCCTCTATATCTTTGTGTGTGTGTGTGTGTGTCTGTGAATCTTTCTGTCCCGCTCTATCTTTGTGTGTTTGTGTGTGAATCTTTCTTTCCCTCTATCTTCGTGTGTTTGTCTGTGAATCTTTCTCTCTCTCTCTATCTTTGTGTGTTTGTGTGTGAATCTTTCTCTCCCGCTCTATCTTTGTGTGTTTGTCTGTGAATCTTTCTCTCTCTCTCTATCTTTGTGTGTTTGTGTGTGAATCTTTCTTTCTCTCTCTCTCTATCTTTGTGTGTGTGTGTGCCACACTCTAACCACACTCTCATCTGTGTGTCTATATGTGTGTGCCGATCAATTCCAGCATTTTCTTGTAGGGCACCAGGGAACGTGTCAGATCTTTAGCAGCCCTGTCAAGTGTTACATCTGTTCCTCGTTCCACTTGAGTCTCTGCATGTGCTCACAGTAACCAACCAGCAACCATCCAACAACCAACCAACCTATGATAAAAGCCTTTCAGGATGTTTTCTAGAATCTCTGCAGGTCTCAGTGATAACTCTTTATGACATAACAATGACTTATTACTTGTTGAAAGAAATGCTGTTTTAACTCTTTATGCCATAACAATGACTTATTACTTGTTGAAAGAAATGCTGTTTTAACTCTTTATGCCATAACAATGACTTATTACTTGTTGAAAGAAATTCTGCTTTAACTCTTTGACATAACAATGACTTATTACTTGTTGAAAGAAATTCTGCTTTAACTCTTTGACATAACAATGACGAATTACTTGTTGAAAGAAATTCTGCTTTAACTCTTTATGACATAACAATGACGAATTACTTGTTGAAAGAAATTCTGCTTTAACTCTTTATGACATAACAATGACGAATTACTTGTTGAAAGAAATGCTGTTGTAACTCTTTATGACAACGAGTAGCCCACTTTTTGTAGAGGCAATGTTAGTAAGAGTTTACATTGGGGCATATGAGAGTCACCCTGCTTAAACAGTACTGGCCATAGAAATATTTTACCAATTGAATAGGACACCTGCTGTATTTGTTGGCTGCCTGGCACTGAAACCCTATATTATGTGGCCTGTTGTTCAGTTGAATTAAGGAACCAAAAGGTGTTTGGTTTCTGATCTATTAATCTATTAACTTACGATGTCAGTGAGAAGGACGACAACTTAGCAATGTGTCTCATTTAACGGCAAAAGGCAACCCATTAAAGTGAAACCTGAGTTTTAGTCTGTCTGTCTGTCCACCTTCCTGTCCTTCTCCATCTCCCCCTCTCTCTCTCCTTCCCTATCCACCCCTGTCTCTCTGGTGTTTGAGATGCTGTTGATAGCTCCCTGCCTGGTCTCTTATACAGGCTGTCAGCAAGGCTTCCTGAGTGCTTTCAGCTCAGACTGTTTCCTGTCTGGAGAGGAAAGGCTCACTCAGGAAGCCCCTGCCCCACTGGGCATGCCAACCTGTATATCCCTTACAGATGTGGTTAATGGGGAAGGCTATGTTAGCTTTGTTACCAGTAACCACAGTGTTAAACATCTCTCCAGAAGGACAAACATAAAGACCCAAGTATCCATTAAGTAGATGAAGATGGAGATCATTTAGGATGTAAATCAATGAATTGATCACGTTGAAGTCCACATATACTGTACAAAAACCTATACACAAGAATATGTATTCAGTAAGTACATTTTAGTGAATGGTAGAGGACAGTCTGTCCATTAAAGCCAAGTATTTTCCCACATCTACTGGCACCACTGTGTCGAATGAGAGTATGAATATTGTAAAAGTTCTGCTATCATTTTATTAACTTCTGGAATCCCTTACTAATGGTATTTTAGAAGGGTGCTGAATTGCTGGCGGTAAAAATATGTATTTTTTTCTTCCCCTTTGTTATCATCAGTCTAGTAATTATGTAAGTAGCCCAGTTGTGAAGTCTAGTTCTTTCCTATTCAAATGCCAGATACTCCAGCTTGTACTGTAGTGCAGTAAGGCTTGATGGTCATGCCTATCTTCTCATCTGGGGCCTGAGGGGAAGATAACATAGCCAATGTGTTACACTATCAAATAAATGACAAATTAAACAATTATTTTCCACCATCACGGAATGGAGTCAGTTTCACTTTGGTTGAGACTAAATTACAGATTGCTTGATTCGCTAAGAAGTTGTTATCGTTCTGCCTGCCTGGGACTCTCTCTCTCTCTCTCTCTCTCTTTTCTCTCTTCTCTCAAATTCAAAATAGGCTGTATTGGCGTGAAAGGGACTCTCTCTCTTATTTTCTCCCTCTCTGTCAATCTCTGTTTCTTTCTTTTTGTTCCTTTAGAAATGAAACAGTTTGCTGAATGCTCTCTTTCCTTTCAATCCTTTCAATACACTGCAGGTGTATTTTAGCCTCTGTTCTGCTGGTATAGACCCTTAATCACCCTACAGTAAGATATCAGTTTAGAAAAACTCACATTCTGCAAATCCCCAGGAAATTGAAAGTGCACAGACTGCCCCCACGTCTACCATTCACTGTAGTCTCTCTCTCTCTCTCTCTCTCTCTCTCTCTCTCTCTCTCTCTCTCTCTCTCTCTCTCTCTCTCTCTCTCTCTCTCTCTCTCTCTCTCTCTCTCTCTCTCTCGCTCTCTTTTGTCATTTAGTTTCAGTCTCTTTTCTCTGACATGGTTGCTCGTTTACGGCTTGTTTCGCTCTCTCTCCAAGCTGCCGTGTTGAATTGTTGTTTGGTTTTAAGAGGGCCTTGCATACCACTATGTGTGTGTGGTCCTACCCTATTAAACCCAAAAGACTAACAGCTTTAATATCTCTGTTAGGTGAAAATATTCGTCAGGACAGTCATGCTCACTGTGGTTTGTGTAGGTGGAACACATTGGATTTTATGCTGCAATTGCAATTGTGTTCAAACTAAAGAGCTGACATTGTGTACTGAAGTATCCTGAAACCATTAGATCCACACCTTGAATATAATAATGTTAATTATTATATATTTATTTTATAAACTGCTTTTCATACAGAATCTCAAAGTCACTTAAAATTTAAATAAACAAAATCATTATATATACATGATATATAAACTGTTTTTAAAACCTAGGATAGAGGTTATCCAGTATACTTACATAACACAATAATTGTTACAGTAACTGTAGTTTCTCAAAACAACACCTCATTTGTTGTATAATCTGAGTTGAATAAGAAATACATATATTGGAGAACAGGTTAACTGTGATGAATGTATTTATTTCAACACAGAGAGAGATAAGTAATGGGGTCGCTAGCCTGCTTGTGAGAAAGTATTGCTTCCCTGTCCAGGCTAATTACCAATCAGAGTGACAAGGGCAGTAATTACCTGTATGTGTGTGTGTGTGTGTGTGTGTGTGTGTGTGTGTGTGTGTGTGTGTGTGTGTGTGTGTGTGTGTGTGTGTGTGTGTGTGTGTGTGTTTGGCTGGCAACCTCAGTACATATGAGCTGTCTACACACACACATCAACAGACATGAACACCCACACAAAGCCTCTTACACACAAAGCAAATTACTTAAGTACACATAAACGCACAACCACAGAAGAGCTTTCTGATATTCACCAGCCCTCATTCACAAAGCAGTCTTTTAATAGACCCAGTAGTCACTGTGTTTACTATCCTTGTGGTCATACATATATGGTGCATCTTTTCTTAAACAACCTAACTGAAAATGTAAAAGATGAATAGGTAAAAATTCACACAGTTGTATTTGAATTAGTCTATATTTAATATGTATACATTTGATTGGAGGTATAGCTGTGTCCATGCCTTTTCCTTTTGTTGAAAAGCATCATGTCACCACAGAGTCAGTAGTTTATCTTTCTCTCTCTCTCTCTCTCTCTCTCTCTCTCTCTCTCTCTCTCTCTCTCTCTCTCTCTCTCTCTCTCTCTCTCTCTCTCTCTCTCTCTCTCTCTCTCTATCTCTCTCTCTCTCTCTCTCTCTCTCTCTCTCTCTCTCTCTCTCTCTCTCTCTCTCTCTCTCTCTCTCTCTCTCTTTCTCTGTCTCTTTCTTTCTCTCTCTCTCTCTCTCTCTCTCTCTCTCTCTCTCTCTCTCTCTCTCTCTCTCTCTCTCTCTCTCTCTCTCTCTCTCTCTCTCTCTCTCTCTCTCTCTCTCTCTCTCTCTCTCTCTCTCTCTCTCTCTCTTTCAATATCTCCCTCTCCCTCTTTCTCTGTCACTTTCTTTCTCTCTCTCTCTCTCTCTCTCTCTCTCTCTCTGTCTCTCTCTCTCTCTCTCTTTCAATCTCTCTTTCTCTCTATCTTTCAATCTCTCCCTCTCCCTCTTTCTCTGTCACTCTCTCTGTCTTCGTTCTGTTACATTTGGTGTCATTATGAGTCATCATTTAGTTGTTTATTTGTCTGGCTGTCTTTCTCTCCTCTCCTCTGGCTCCTCGTATCAAGCCTGGTGTGGGCTTATGCTTGTCATTCGGTTATTACAGCACCATTACTCTGTCTTGCCCTTTCCACTTAGTCTGACACATGTAAATAGATGGCTGGAGTTTTACTGTTATCTATTGCCAGGGAAGGAGAGTTGTGCCATAGGTTGAGTGGGTCTCTGGCAACTAGTATATGGTTATGTCATGCGGTGCAAAGCATCAGGAGTCAGACGGAATTCACGTGCAAATGGTGGTATTCATTTACAGGTACAGAAGGTGAGCTGAACCATGACTATTAATGTTGACGAACACTTGACTGACAATAATAAGAAACAAATTAAAAGCAATGGCCAATTCACTGAAGCTACTGGCTTTTAAGGAAGAGCGCCTAAAACTTTGATAAAGCGTCAATAATTCCTCGCACAGCTGACATATCAGGCCAGTCAATGCTCTCCTAAAATGAGCATCCTCAACAGGTTAAAAGCTCAACCCCAAATCAGTCCACAAACGATCTGCGGTGGTTACACTATAAATATATGCTGGGTTTTATAGTTGACCTAACTACTGGGTTGCAGGCATTGGGTCACTGGGTAGTTTGGTTGTTTTCTTTAAAAACTGCTGGGTTATTGATGCTGGGTTAATGATGCTGGGTCCAAATTTTCAAGCATAGTGGTGGAGTTCTAATCCCACACAGGGCAGATATATATTTTTTACCTCCTTTTTCAATCTTGTCTCATCGCTGCAACTCCCCAACGGGCTCGGTAGAGGTGAAGGTCGAGTCATGTGTCCTCTGAAACATTACCTGCCAAACCCTGCTTCTTAACACCCGCCCGCTTAACCCGGAAGCCAGCTGCACCAATGTGTCGGAGGTTTCACCGTTCATCCGAGGAGTCGCTAGAGTGCAGTGAGCCAAGTAAAGCACCCCCCCCCAAATTGGGTTGTTTTTAACCCAGTATTTTCAGCTGGGTTGCGTGAATATCCCATGTTGGGTTGTTTAGAGCAGTAGACTACATGTTGATGATGCAATAGAACTTAAAACGTCTAACTAAACAATGTTACAAATGATTTATCGCGTTTGATCTTTTTTGTAATAACTATGGAAAATGTCTAGTAGTAGTCATTCTCAATTTGCTTGAGAACGCTAGCATGATAAATGAACATTATCAAACATTTGCAGACCGAGTTTGGCACCAAATAAGAGGATAGAGATGTCAGATGGATGGATATTTGCTTTCCAACGTGTTCTTCAAGGCATATACCAGACTCATTGACCCTTTGTGACCCTACACTTAATTGAACAACTTTTTGTATTTTTATCATTTGAATATTTAAAACCCTTTGAGCCTGTCTAACCCCTGACCTCTGTCCTTTCACCCCTCAGGTCTGTCGTTCTACACACGTGTTCTGGAGAACTGTGAGGATGAGGCCAGATTTGATGAGGTTTGTAACTCTTCTATTAGATTCCAAATAACCATCAAGCCCTTTTTCTTTTGTGTTTATATTTTAATTTAGCGGAGTTAGTACATATGGGGGAGATGGATGCGGGAGGCTACAAAGAGCACTAGGCAAGTCATTTAAGAACAAATTCTTTTTTTCAATGACGGCCTAGGAACAGTGGGTTAACTGCCTTGTTCAGGGGCAGAACAACAGATTTTTACCTTGTCAGCTCGGGGATTTGATCTTGCAACCTTTCGGTTACTAGTCCAACGCTAACCACTAGGCTACCTGCCACCCCCTATAGGCCTTACATCCCTGTGTCTATAGGCTTTACATCCCTGTGTCCTGAGGTGAGAGTTTCCCCACCATGACACAAATGATTTGTGTTGGATATTACTTTGCTTGATAGGGACATGGTCAAATCAAATCAAATCAAACGTTATTTGTCACATGGGCCAAATACAACAGGTGTAGACCATACAGTGAAATGCTTGCTTCCAAGCCTTTAAACAACAATTCCGTTTTAAGAAAATCCCTAAAAAAGTAAAAGATAAGAATAACAAATAATTAAAGAGCAGCAGTAAATAACAATAGCTGGGCTATATACAGGGGGTACCGGTACAGAGTCAATGTGTCAATGTGCGGGGGGCACCGGTGTAGAGGTAATTGAGGTAATTATGTACATGTAGGTAGAGTTATTAAAGTGGCTATGCATAGATAATAACAGAGAGTAGCAGCAACGTGGGGGGGGGGGGGGCAATGCAAATAGTCAGGGTAGCCATTTGATTAGCTGTTCAGGAGTCTTATGGCTTGGAGGTAGAAGCTGTTTAGAAGCCTCTTGGACCTACACTTGGCGCTCCGGTACTGCTTGCCATGCGGTAGCAGAGTTCAGTCTATGACTAGGGTGGCTGGAGTCTTTGACAATTTTTAGGGCCTTCCTCTGACACCGCTTGGTATAGAGGTCCTGGATGGCAGGAAGCTTGGCCCCAGTGATGTACTGGGCAGTATGCACTACCTTCTGTAGTGCCTTGTGGTCGGAAGCCGAGCAGTTGCCATACCAGGCAGTGATGCAACCCGTCAGGATGCTCTCGATGGTGCAGCTGTAGAACCTTTTGAGGATCTCAGGACCCATGGCAAATATTTTCAGTCTCCGGAGGGGGAATAGGTTTTGTCGTGCCCTCTTCACGACGGTCTTGGTGTGCTTGGACCATGTTAGTTTGTTGGTGATGTAGACTCCAAGGAACTTGAGGCTCTCAACCTGCTCCACTACAGCCCCATCAATGAGAATGGGGGCGTGCTCGGTCCTCCTTTTCCTGTAGTCCACAATCATCTCCTCTGTTTTGATCGCGTTGAGGGTATGCAGCTAGTGTGTTCACCCATACTTCTTATTAACAGGCTCCGGTGTTGGTTATCACATCAGGGATTTGACCAGGCTCTGCTAACAGGAAATCCTGCACTATTTTCATCTTATTAGGTGTTTTGCATTATTTCTTTACAGTACTTCTGTTCTTAAGGCAAGAAGGAATCTCATTTGACGTCTATTGTAAATGGGCCATTTCCTATCTAGTCCACTCTAATGGGCCACTTGCAACTAGTATTCGGTGGTGGTATTTGTGGGGTTGAGATGGCAGTGAGAGCTAGAGGATGGCAGCCATGCTGTACAGTGTGACCAGTCCAGACATACTGCAGGCTACTGGGGTGTAGAGACTTAACTAGGCAGAGAGAGAGAGAGAGAGAGAGGAAGAGTGAGAGTTAGTTTGTTTGTACCTGAGAGACACCATGAATATGATTACTTTGTGGTTTACCTTTACATTGGCCATCTAAAAATAAACAAATGACATTAGCAGGCATAAGAACCCTGCTCTACTCTGAATATGATTCTGATAAATTGTAGACCTGTAATAGTCTTGGAAACCAGACCCAAGGACATGCGTGAGGCAATGCGGATGTCTAGAGAGACCTGTAATGCCTCAGGGGCCAGGAGCTTTGGTGGAGGCTGATAATTGACTGGCTCCGTTTGGCTCTGCAGCTGTTGGATTCTGGAAAGTTTTCCCAGTGCGATTCCTCTTGTCAGGTTAGGAAATCAGCTCTGTAATGCTTTTAAACCTGAAGACTCACTCTGGGAGGTAGGGAGGGATGAGGGGTAGACAGTGGAATACTGAAAGAGAGAGCAAAGACAGAGAAGAGAAAATGAAATATGGAGGGAGATACAGAGAAAGAGAGATATGCATCAACAACAACCTTGGGGAAATCCTCTGCATTATCATTAACAGCAGACTTGTACATTTCCTCAGTGAAAACAATGTACTGAGCAAATGTCAAATTGGCTTTTTACCAAATTATCGTACGACAGACCACGTATTCACCCTGCACACCCCAATTGACAAAAAAACTAACCAAAACAAAGGCAAAGTCTTCTCATGCTTTGTTGATTTCTAAAAAGCCTTCGACTCAATTTGGCATGAGGGTCTGCTATACAAATTGATGGAAAGTGGTGTTGGGGGGAAAACACATGATATTATTAAATCCATGTACACAAACAACAAGTGTGTGGTTAAAATAGTCAAAAAACACACACATTCCTTACCACATAGCTGTGGGGTGACACAGGGATGCAGCTTAAGCCCCACCCTCTTCAACGTATATATCAATGAATTGGCGAGAGCACTAGAACAGTCTGCAGCACCCGGCCTCACCCTACTAGAATCTGAAGTCAAATGTCTACTGTTTGCTGATGACCTAGATCTTCTGCACAGATTCTGCCAAATCAAATCAAAGTTTATTTGTCACGTGCGCCGAATACAACAGGTGTAGCCCTTACAGTGAAATGCTTACTTACTTACAGGCTCTAACCGATAGTGCGAAAAAAAGGTGTGTGTGTGTGTGTGTGTGTGTGTGTGTGTGTGTGTGTGTGTGTGTGTGTGTGTGTGTGTGTGTGTGTGTGTGTGTGTGTGTGTGTGTGTGTGTGTGTGTGTGTGTGTGTGTGTGTGTGTGTGTGTGTGTGTGTGTGTGTGTGTGTGTGTGTGTGTGTGTGTGTGTGTGTGTGTGTGTGTGTTGTGTGGTCTTTGTGCAGGCATGGGTACATTAAGTCTCAAGTAAAGAAATAAAACAACAGTAAAAAGACATTTGAAAATAACAGTAGCAAGGCTATATACAGACACCGGTTAGTCAGGCTTATTGAGGTAGTATGTACATGTAGGTATGGTTAAAGTGACTATGCATATATGATGAACAGAGAGTAGCAGTAGCGTAAAAAGAGGGGTTGGCGGGTGGTGGGACACAATGCATATAGCCCGGTTAGCCAATGTGCAGGAGCACTGGTTGGTCGGGCCAATTGAGGTAGTATGTACATGAATGTATAGTTAAAGTGACTATGCATATATGATAAACAGAGAGTAGCAGCAGCGTAAAAGAGGGGTTGGTTGGCACACAATGCAAATAGTCCAGGTAACCATTTGGTTACCTGTTCAGGACTCTTATGGCTTGGGGGTAAAAACTGTTGAGAAGCCTTTTTGTCCTAGACTTGGCACTCCGGTACCGCTTGCCAAGCGGTATTAGAGAGAACAGTCTATGACTGGGGTGGCTGGGGTCTTTGACAATTTTTAGGGCCTTCCTCTGACACCGCCTCATGTAGAGGTCCTGGATGGCAGCTAGCTTTGCCCTAGTGATGTACTGGGCCGTACGCACTACCCTCTGAAGTGCCTTGCGGTCGGAGGCCGAGCAATTGTCGTACCAGGCAGTGATGCAACCGGTCAGGTTGCTCTCGATGTTGCAGCTGTAGAACCTTTTGAGGATCTCAGGACCCATGCCAAATCTTTTTAGTTTCCTGAGGGGGAATAGGCTTGTTGCTACCTAACCTCACCACCTGGGGGCGGCCCGTCAGGAAGTCCAGGATCCAGTTGCAGAGGGAGGTGTTTAGTCCCAGATTCCTTAGCTTAGTGATGAGCTTTGAGGGTACTATGGTGTTGAACGCTGAGCTGTAGTCAATGAATAGCATTCTCATATAGGTGTTCCTTTTGTCCAGGTAGGAAAGGGCAGTGTGGAGTGCAATAGAGATTGCATCATCTGTGGATCTGTTTGGGTGGTATGCAAATTGGAGTGGGTCTAGAGTTTCTGAGATAAGGGTGTTGATGTGAGCCATTACCAGCCTTTCAAAGCACTTCATGGCTATGGACGTGAGTGCTACGGGTCTGTAATCATTTAGGCAGGTTGTCTTTGTGTTCTTGGGCACAGGGACTATGGTGGTCTGCTTGAAACATGTTGGTATTACAGACTCAATCAGGGTCATGTTGAAAATGTCAGTGAAGACACCTGCCAGTTGGTCAGCACATGCCCAGAGCACACGTCCTGGTAATCCGTCTGGCCCCGCAGCCTTGTGTATGTTGACCTGTTTAAAGGTCTTACTCATGTCATCTACGGAGAGCGTGATCACACAGTCGTCCAGAACAGCTGATGCTCTCATGCATGCCTCAGTGTTGCTTGCCTCGAAGCGAGCATAGAAGTGATTTAGCTCGTCTGGTAGGCTCGTGTCACTGGGCAGCTCGCGGCTGTGCTTCCCTTTGTAGTCTGTAATAGTTTGCAAGCCCTGCCACATCCGACGAGCATCGGAGCCGGTGTAGTATGATTCAATCTTAGCCCTGTATTGACGCTTTGCCTGTTTGATGGTTCGTTGCAGGGCATAGCGGGATTTCTTGTAAGCTTCCTAGTTAGAGTCCCGCACCTTGAAAGCGGCAGCTTTACCTTTTAGCTCAGTGCGAATGTTGCCTGTAATCCATGGCTTCTGGTTGGGGTATGTACGTACAGTCCCTGTGGGGATGACGTCCTCGATGCACTGATGTGGTGACTGATGTGGTGTATTCCTCAATGTCATTGGAAGAATCCCGGAACATGTTCCAGTCTGTGATAGCAAAACAGTCCTGTAGTTTAGCATCTGCTTCATCTGATCACTTTTTTATAGACCTGGGCCCTGACAGTAAATCTCAGTAAGACCAAAATAATGATGTTCGAAAAAAGATCCTGTCGCCAGGACCACAAATACAAATTCCATCTAGACACCGTTGTCTTAGAGCACACAAAAAACTATACATACCTCGGCCTAAATATCAGCCTCACAAAGCTGTGAACGATCTGAGAGACAAGGCAAGAAGGGCATTCTATGTCATCAAAAGGAACATCAAATTGGACATACCAATTAAGATCTGGCTAAAAATACTTGAATCGGTTATAGAACCCATTCCCCTTTATGGTTGTGAGGTCTGGGGGCCGCTCACCAACCAAGAATTCACAAAATGAGACAAACACCAAATTGAGACTCTTCATGCAGAATTCTGCAAAAATATCCTCTGTGTACGATGTAGAGATGAACCTGGAGAAGAGTCCCCTAAGAAAGCTGGTCCTGGGGCTCTGTTCACAAACACAAACAGACCCCACAGAGCCCCAGGACAGCATCACAATTAGACCCAACCAAATCATGAGAAAACAAAAAGATAATTACTTGACACATTGGAAAGAATTATCAAAAAAACTGAGCAAACTAGAATGCTATTTGGCCCTAAACAGAGAGTACACAGTGGCAGAATACCTGACCACTGTGACTGACCCAAACTTAAGGAAAGCTTTGACTATGTCCACTCAGTGAGCATAGCCTTGCTATTGAGAAAGGCCGCCGTAGGCAGACCTGGATCTCAAGAGAAGACAGGCTATGTGCACACTGCCCACAAAATGAGGTGGAAACTGAGCTGCACTTCCTAACCTCCTGTCCAATGTATGACCATATTAGAGACACATCATTTCCCTCAGATTACACAGATCCACAAAGAATTCGAAAACAAACCGATTTTGATAAACTCCCATATCTACTGGGTGAAATACCACAGTGTGCGATCACAGCAGCAAGATTTGTGACCTGTTGCCACAAGAAAAGGTCAACCAGTGAAGAACAAACACCACTGTAAATACAACCCATATTTATGTTTATTTATTTTCCCTTTTGTACTTCAACTATTTTCACATCGTTACAACACTGTATATATACACATAATATGACATTTGTAATGTCTTCATTCTTTTGGAACTTCTGTGAGTGTAATGTTTACTGTTCATTTTTATTGTTTATTTCACTTTTGTATATTATCTACCTCACTTGCTTTGGCAATGTTAACATATGTTTCCCATGCCAATAAAGCCACTTGAATTGATTTTGAGAGAGTGAGAGAGATACAGAGAGAGAGATACAGAGAGAGAGATACAAAGAGAGATACAGAAAGAGAGAGAGATACAGAGAGAGAGATACAGAGAGAGAGAGAGAGAGAGAGAGAGAGAGAGAGAGAGAGAGAGAGAGAGAGAGAGAGAGAGAGAGAGAGAGAGAGAGAGAGAGAGAGAGAGAGAGAGCGAGAGAGAGAGAGAGAGAGAGAGAGAGAGAGAGAGAGAGAGAGAGAGAGAGAGAGAGAGAGAGAGAGAGAGAGAGAGAGAGAGAGAGAGAGAGAGAGAGAGAGAGAGAGAGAGAGAGAGAGACAGAGAGACAGAGAGAGAGAGAGAGAGAGAGAGAGAGAGAGAGAGAGAGAGAGAGAGAGAGAGAGAGAGAGAGAGAGAAAGAGAGAGAAAGAGAGAGAGAGAGAAAGAGAGAGAGAGAGAGAGAGACAGAGAGTACCAGACAAAATATAGGTTATGCCTTTCCCACATACATTAAGAGTTTCTCTCTCATACAGAGGAGAGCTTGAGTTTTTCTGCTTGTTGTTTAAGAGCAGAAACATTTTCCTTTGATGGCTCGGCTTAGACACTGAGTGCTTTTTCCTTTGCTGATAACCAGCGCTATTGTTTTGGGTCTAATCAGGAACAACAGCCAGATGAGACTTAATGTACCCATGCCTGCACAAAGACCACACAACACACACACACACACACACACACACACACACACACACACACACACACACACACACACACACACACACACACACACACACACACACACACACACACACACACACACACACACACACACACACACACACACATACACACACACACACATTCTCCTATGGTATTGTTATTGCCTCATTTACATTGGTGAGTTGGTACAGTTACAGTAGGACAACTGATGTGATCGGACAGAGAGTTATCCAATGTTGCCTGCCCGGGCTTTGTGCATCCAAACCACCAAACGATAAAGAGGTTATTATGTCACCTCATCATCAATGGATTGTCCAGTCTGACCCCGGGCAGTCTAGTGTCTAGAGGACAGCTTCAACAGTGTGAATGTGCATGATTTATATCACAAGTTAACCCAAAAAGCTTTGAATGTGATAGCAGTTGAATTTTCTACATTCTAATAACCCTCCTCATCTTCATAATAAAACTCACTGTATATCACAGGCCAGCCTCTCTAGTAGAACACTGCCTCATTAGCATAAATATAGGAGGTCTGTTTCTTTCTGCTTGACCTGGAACATGGCTTTGATAGACTGGATGCTGAATCTGTATTCATGATTCAACATGGGAGGGTTAGCTTGTAGCTGCAGTACATTGGAGCCTCTCCCTGTTCTTTAGTGTATTAGCCTGCGAACTGCACTACCTCCATGAAGCCATCTCCTCCAGATAGAATACTGCTGTGTATTTGGGCCACTAGTTAACAGTATTCTGAGTGTTGGGAAGTTAAAAGAAAGTGTTGTTTTCTAAACGTTCTGCAGCGTAACCTATTCATGCTGTGTAGCCTTCTTGATTGGGATCATACATAGGGTTTACAGATAGATGTTTTCATGAGGCAACCAAAGCAACATGTCATTAATGTCATACATCTTTCATAACTTTTTCATACTGAAAGACATAGAGCTATTTCATAATGTATTGTGCCTGTCCGCCAGTATGTAGGTTACCACTCACTGAAAGCTTGTAGCTGGCCACTGTGAAGTCACTTCCTAAAAGTGCCCGCATCAATTCCCTGATTGCCCGCATCACTTCCCTGATTACCTCGGCCTATGGTTGAGTTGCAGGAAACGAGGGCCCTCATGCGACTGTTTGTTATGATGGGGTTAAATATAGCGAGTGTTCTTGTTAACCCAGCGCCATGACATCCAGTTCATGGAGAGAACCATATCCCTGTCAGACTAACCGAAACAGCTAACTGATCATGTGGAGCTCCAGGAAGTACTCTGGTTTGTCGTTGGGCTTTGAGAATGTGAGATGTGGACCACAGGCATCTGCAGACTACAAAAAGACTAAAGTGTTTTCACTTTTTAAAAATCCTGCCTGGTTGCACACTGTTCTTTAGGGTTGGAGTGTTTCCCTACAGAAGTAGTATCCAATCTCCCAGCATACTGAATAAAGGTAGAAACTATTTATTCCTAGATGATGCTGGATACAAAATATTCACTTACCCTAGACAGTTATTTCTTTCCACACTGTGTTACTGATGGCAGCGGTTTCATGGGTATTTGTAACCATGAAATCCCACATTGCATTTCTCACTTCTGTGGTTTATTCATTGCTGTCTTGTTCTTAAAGTTTTAACACACACGTGCGCACACACACACACAGACACACTCATTTCCGAGGGGAATGTTTCGTCCTCGTTTCTCCTCGTTTCTCCTGCATGCATCTGCATAATAATGCTCATCTCACACAGAGAACACTACGCAGGACTGACAAGGCACCGCCATTAAGACTGCAACAACAGCCTCCCCCCCTTCACAAAACGTTCTCTTTCCACCAGAGCGAGAAGAACAGATCATGACCATAAATAGCTACAAGATAATAATCTCATCATGTCTAAAACTCTTTCAATGAAACAGAGAACTTTCAGGACCTTGGTACATGTCAGGATATTGTATTCTACTGCTCCCAGCTGAGATAATGTAATACAGTATAATTGCCTCAGTTATAGATCTCAGGTAGATTTCTTGTATTGGTCTTCAATGGCGAGATCCCTGTAATTGGTATAGCCATGGGTGTACTGTAGGTGACATGTCCCTGTGCTACGTGTATGGATTCTGAATAGATGTCTGTGTACAGATTGGCAGGTTAAATTGACAGACTTTGATAGGGTATGGTGGTGAGGTTGATAGATCGATATCTGGCGATATTGAAAAAGATGGTCCCCATAGGTTTATTAGAACATGGTAAAGTGGTCCTGGGCTGTGATTGAAAGGGTATTGGAGTGGATGGACAGGCTAGTTTCAGGGCTAGACAGTTCAGTCTTGACTATGATTTATCAGCCTTGAGTTTCTGCGTTTCAAGTCTCAAGCTTTTAAAATAGTACTCTCAAAACAGCTTTTCTTTGCTCGCAATTCTGACTCTACAGAAGCTTTTGGGATAGTACAGTGGAGCAGTCTCAGGTCATGCTGACATGTCAAATTGGACATCAGCCAAAGGTCTTTTGGTGTAAAGATAATAAACGTTTGCAGTTTGATTGCATAGTGCTGCAGTATCTGGTTTATAGACAATGAGCGATTCTGTGAAACCTACCTGGACAACTTGACCCATTTCCCCTCTGCAGTTAACTCCACACCAGATGGCCTCAGTGCCTTACACAATGAAAACAGTTGGAGTTTAATCAAGACGGTAGTCTATTCCTGAATTCACAATCAAATCACTTTAGATTAGCTGTATAAAGTGCCCTTGCAGCAGCCAGACAAAAATTGACTGTTTCAATACAGTTACTGTATTATATTGTACTTGTTTTAAACTTGATTCAAAGTGTAAAACCTTGTGTGATGGTGGATGTGCTTAATTGTACTGGCGTGGGAAGAATAGTTGAAATATGCACATTGTTAATCAGATAAATAAAAATGTGTTCATAGAGGTGTCATTAACGGACGTTGCTTTGCCGTAAAGACCACAATGATCATCATTGATCGTATGTTGTGTTAATCTCATTAATACTGAAGAGGTTTCATGTCAACAATATTTTTTTCTTTGTATGGTCATGTTATTTTAATAAGGATTCATTTGGTGCAGAAAAAATAATTACCCTCTAATGAGTTGAAGTATGTCACTCAACACACATACACACACAGACACGCACACACACGCACACACAGACGCACGCACGCACGCGCACGCACACACACACACACACACACGTACACACACACACACACACACACACACACACACACACACACACACACACACACACACACACACACACACCACACACACACACACACACACACACACACACACACACACACACACACACACACACACACACACACACACACACACACACACACACACACACACACACAGAGGCTGTACTGTCTGAAATACAGTTTTTTACAATCCCTTTGGCACTAATTTCAGAACCTTGTGGTCATTTTTCAAAACTCTAGACACAAAATTCAAAATGGGCATCACTTGTAACACAGGCTGTCCAATGTTCAAAACATTGCATTGTGCATTCATATCTTTAAAGAAACCTTGCACTTGCTGAATCATTGGTTCAAATAACTAATTTATCATGAAATACCATAGGAACATTAATTTAGATCACCCACACACAATATACCAATAGTTTCACTGTGTAGTTGTTCATTCAATCATTAAATATTGTAGTACAAAATATGTGATGCATGTTTCATTATGGTACTACACGTAAATACATCACTGTAAAAGGACTAGTAAAGAGAATACTACAGACACAGTGGAATCATTGAACAAAATCGGAAATTTATTGATGAAATACAATAAAATCACTCATAGGTTTCTTCGAATCAAAGCAAAAATAATTAGCTACAAAAAATAAAATAAAATACAGTAAAACATCAACTGCAGTGTTCCTCACCTGGCTTACTGTAAAAAGCAAAACAAAGGATTAATTACTGTACTTCTATATTTCCCTCAACCCTGTCTTGTGGATTTGGCCACAGGTTCTCATCCACATCACAATGGATGTTTTCATTAGCCAAACATCTTGGGAAGAATCTTCGGGCATGGCGAATCCAGGCCTGACACTGGTCTGCCGTGATGTCATTGCATGCGTTATCCATGGCCTGGAGAAGGGTGGCTTGTTCGTGAGGGCGCCTATCATATACCTTCCACCTCCATGTGGAGAAAAATTCCTCAATCGGGTTTTAGGAAAGGAGAGTATGGGGGTAAGTACAGGGTGGTAAATTGTGGATGGGCCTGAAACCATGCTTGCACCATTTGAGCATGGTGGAACCTGACATTATCCCACACAATGACATAGGTCATGCCGTCAGCTCTACAGACCTGATTTAGCCCATCAAGGAGGGTTACATTCGAACAGCGAATCATGTGGCTGCCTGCAACTCAATATATAGAATATATAGAGTAGAGAGCTTTAGTTGTTGTTCGACCAAACATTAGAACGGGCAAGATGCGTAATCTAAGCAACTTTGACCGTGGTATGATTGTTGATGCCACACATGGTGATTCCAGCATCTCAGAAATTTTATGCACTACAGTCTCTAGAGTTTACAGAGAATAGTACGATAAACAAAACACATTCAGTGAGCGGCAGTTCTGTGGGCAAAAACACCTTGTTAATGAGAGAGGTCAGAGGAGAATGTCCAGACTCATTCAAGCTAAGAGAAAGGCCACAAATGCTCAAATAACAGCTGTTTAAAACAGTGGTGTGCAGAAGGGCATCTCTTAACGTACAACACCGTGAATAATTCAGGCTGTTGTGGAGGCAAAAGGGGTCCTACCCAGTATTAGATAGGTGTACCTAATAAAGTGGCCGGTGAGTGTACAGTAATGTCAAATCTGAAAACATGGTACATGGGACCATAGAAACAGTGTCTGATAAAGAATGATGATGAAATATTACATCCATAGATAATGTAGTCCAATTGGTTCATATTCCATGGTAATTGGTGTCAATGGATCTCGTTATCCTGAAACTTTCATGATCTAAACATGGAATATTGTTTGTCAGTTTCCATAAAACTATGCATTAAGAGTAATGCAACAGTTACTTATCATTTTGACCAGTTCTATCAATTGTAATGAAATGAATAGACAGTCATCTCAGATGTAATGTGTTAATTGTATTTTGAAATGGTAATACTTTGATTTTAAGTTGTGTCATTTTGAACAGGTGATTTTAGTTCCATGAACAAATGATCTTAGCTTTATGTGTATTGTATCCAAGCAATTGGAAAATGTGTAATAGTTTTGAATAATTTTCATTTTGATCATTGGTTGTGAGTTTTGTGTCTAGAGTTTTGAAAAATCACATCAAGGTTCTGAAATTAGTGCCAAAGTGATTGTAAGAAACTGTAAGTAAAGAGAATATATATTTTTTAAGTCTGTTCACTATCAGTGAGCATAGCATAATCCACGGTCTCTGTACAGCACATTCTTCTGTAAAGCCAGACCTGGCCTCTCCCTTCATAGGTAAAACAAATTATTGAACGAACTCTAGTGAATTATGTAAGACTATGTCATAATCTCTGTGTTGATGTGAGGTCGAAACGATCTTCAGTAATTGAACTGTCTCAGAGTTGAGCTCGGGCTGTAGGCCTACTTGCTTAGTGGAATACTGCTATATACAACCCCGAGTAGACCACCTCGCCCTTCCCCTACCCTGTCCAGGAAATACAGTACTAAATATTACATCACTTCCCATGAAAATGACATATAGCTTTCCTCCAACTGGAGTGAGGTGTTATCAAAGGGATGATGGATAGATCATGATCTGTTTTGATTCAACACATTATAGAATGATGAAATCATTTATTTTATGTGGGATTTTATATTGAAACTACAAAAGGACATTATTATTAGCACAAAATTATTCTGTTGCTCTGTCGTTCGCTACATACTTTAGTCTGAGACTGCCATTGTTGAAGTTGTTTGTGGTGATGAGGGGCACAAAGGAGGTTGTTCAAAAACAATGTCTGCGATTGGATCGTCTCTATCCAATCAGTGTATCAAAGCCAATGACGAATTTTCAAACCGCCACTTTACCCACGTGTGTTCTGGCTCTGGCCCAACCCATTGGTTTCTGGACCAATCAGATAGCCTGGAATGTGTTTGCATTCAGTGAAGGGTCTGGGAGGTACTCAGATCCAGGCTCATTGCAGAGAAAAAGCTAAGCAAGGAGTCTGGGTAGCCAGGGAAACTTCAGAGATGCTCTCCTCTGTGAGTGAAACAGAGAATGCATCCATGCTGTAGCTACATACAGTGCATTCGGAAAGTATTCAGACCCCTTGACTTTTTCCACATTTTGTGGGAAAAATGTATTAAATAACAGTCTACACACAGTACCCCATAATGACAAAGTGTAAACAGGTTTTTAGAAATTTGTGCACATTTATAAAAAAGCAAAAAACAGAAATACCATATTTACATAAGTATTCAGACCCTTCGCTATGAGACTCAAAACTGAGAAAAAAAGGCACATAACAGCTTGCTTGGAGTTTGCCAAAATGCACCTAAATACTCTCAGACTATGAGAAACAAGATTCTCTGGCCTGAATGCCAAGCGTCACGTCTGGAGGAAACCTGGCACCACCCCTATGGTGAAGCATGGTGATGGCAGCAGCATACTGTGGGGATGTTTTTTTTGGCGGCAGGTACTGGGAGACTAGTCAGGATTGAGGGAAAGATAAATGGAGCAAAGAACAGAGAGATCCTTGATGAAAACCTGCTCCAGAGCACTCAGAACCTCAGACTGGGGCGAAGGTTCACCTTCCAACTGGACAACGACCCTAAGCACACAGTCAAGATAACGCAGGAGTGGCTTCGGGTGAAGTCTCTGAATGTCCTTGAGTGGCCCAGCCAGAGCCCGGACTTGAACCCGATCGAACATCTCTGGAGAGACCTGACAATAGCTGTGCAGAGACACTCCCCATCCAACCTGACAGAGCTTGAGAGGATCTGCAGAGAAGAATGGAAGAAACTCTCCAAATACAGGTGTGCCAAGCTTGTAGCGTCATACCCAAGAAGACTCGAGGCTGTAATCGCTGCCAAAGTTGCTTCAACAAAGTACTGAGTAAAGAGTATGAATACTTATGTAAATGTGATATTTCAGTGTTTTATTTGTAATACATTAGAAAAAATTTGCAAAAAAACTATTGAATCCATGTTAGAATAAGGCTGTAACGTAACAACATGCAGAAAACGTCAAGGGGTCTGAATATTTTCCGAATGCACTGTATTTTATCTCATCCTAGATGTGTTCATCCTCTGTGTCCATGGCAACAGTCAGGAGGAATCATGGGATATGGCTAGGAGGACTGCGGGATGACCCTGCTCACCAAGCTAGTCGCCATGGTTTTACAGTGAAGGACCATGGGAGTCAATGTCTTGTCTTTAATTGAGCTCTTAGCCCTTAATGCGGTCAGAGCATATCTGTCATTTTTAACGAGCGCATCATACCTCCATTTAAGGAACGCTGCCTCTCTGTAAAAGACAATGTAAGAACAGAGAGGGAGAGAAGGGAAGACAGAAGGGAGAGAGAGAAGGGAGAGAGAGAAGGAAGGGAGAGAAGGGAGGGAGAGAAGGGAGAGAGAGAAGGGAGGGAGAGAAGGGAGAGAGAGAAGGGAGAGAGAGAAGGGAGAGAGAGAAGGGAGGGAGAGAAGGGAGAGAGAGAGAAGGGAGAGAGAGAAGGGAGGGAGAGAAGGGAGAGAGAGAAGGGAGAGAGAGAAGGGAGGGAGAGAAGGGAGAGAGAGAAGGGAGGGAGAGAAGGAAGGGAGAGAAGGGAGAGAGAGAAGGGAGAGAGAGAAGGGAAGACAGAAGGGAAAACAGAGAGGGAGAGAAGGGAAGACAGAAGGGAGAGAGAGAAGGGAGAGAGAGAAGGGAGGGAGAGAAGGGAGAGAGAGAAGGGAGGGAGAGAAGGGAAGACAGAAGGGAAAACAGAGAGGGAGAGAAGGGAAAACAGAGAGGGAGGGAGAGAGAGAAGGGAGAGAGAGAAGGGAGGGAGAGAAGGGAGAGAGAGAAGGGAGGGAGGGAGAGAAGGGAGAGAGAAGGGAGGGAGAGAAGGGAGAGAGAGAAGGGAGTGAGAGAAGGGAGAGAGAAGGGAGAGAGAGAAGGGAGGGAGAGAAGGGAGGGAGAGAGAGAAGGGAGGGAGAGAAGGGAGGGAGGGAGAGAAGGGAGAGAGAGAAGGGAGAGAGAGAAGGGAGGGAGAGAAGGGAGAGAAGGAAGTAGGCTTGAGGATGCTTTTAGACCATAAGACTGTTGAATAGTCATTTGCGGAGGCCTCTGTCCAAAATGTGGTGCATGGTATATTTCTATAGCTATCTATATACTGTACTGTAGGTGTACTGTATGTGTCTGGTGCCAGTCAGGTTAATTCTATTGGTACTGTATACAACAGTGAGCATGGGATTTGAACCAGAAACCTTCTGGTTATGAGTTCATCTGCTTTGGGAAAGGGGAGCGACAGTTAGCACATTGGGTTGTGGAACCATCTAGGAAGGTTTGAGAAGCAAACCAAGAACCAAGCAACGCTCATCCAATGTTGTTTTTTGTACTTCAATTGTTGTATTTAATTTGCACACATGAATCTAGTCTCTGCCAATTCCCATTTGTGTAGATACACGTACACTGAGTGTGAAAAGATAACTAATTTCCATGACAACAGCAAAGATGGCTTAGACTGGCTCGTTCCTTCACCCTAAAGAACAATCTGGTTTTCTTTACCGTCACTATGGGTCTATGACTCTATGGCTCTATGGTATGGCTCTATGACTCTATGGTGCTTAGCTCTATAGTTAAGCAGTCAGGTGGTTAACTCAAGCGAGGGCATTGGACTTCCTTCCCACTGTTGACCACCATTAATTTATGCCTCCCAGCATTTGTCCCAACTCATAGTGTGTTTCAGTCAGACTCACCGTCTTTATACCAAGTGGCCTGTGCTATATTTGGTTATTGGACTCCATTACCTAAATATCATCATGCATGAGTCATACTGTAACTCACTAAAGGTCATGATGCGCACGAACATGAAGTATGATGAAACATTCTCTCCCGCGGTATTCTGGGCCATGGGTGAGTGATACTAACCTGCCCCAATATATTTACATCAAGCTATCTTCCAAACTACCTGCTCCATTAGATGATGGTCATTCCTTAGTGATGTGTTTATAAACAGACTTCCATTTAGTTTTAATCAGGAAGTTAGTGTTGATTGGTAATGGGGATCGTAATGGCGACGCTGAATTATAAATGATGAGGTTGAGATCTTAAATCGAACCTGGTGCAATTATTGTCAGCATGAATAGTTAATCACACATGTGGGTTTCATAGGCGTGACTGTCTCTGAGTGTGTATTTCCTACAGTACGTGTACAAGTAGTGTCTGTCTGCCTGTTCACCCCCCCACCCCGGACGGGTTTTTTGTGTGTACTATAGTTACTTATTGGTAGAGGATTCTTCACAGTGTGTTTCCTCAGAGGTAAACTCAATTTGAATTCATGCCTCCACAGCTAAAACCAAACTTGGACACATTTGTGTGTCAAATGCGTTTCCTCTGTAATGTTCCAGATCATTCCATGCGTTACATTAACTCCATACTGTGGTGTGATGCTTCAGTGTTCTACTGTAAGCTATCTAAGTTTCATCATCACCGTGGGTGTGTGACTACTTAGCTGTGTCACATTAAGACCATGCTGTGGCTTCTCTTCTCTCTCCAGGCTTTTCTAGCAGAGGGGAACAGATTCAGAACTAACTGATGTAGCTACATTATCTCTGGTGTAGTCTTGGACAGTGACTACCCTCGTGAAAAAGTACTTCTGAATTACTACTCATCACTACTACACAAGATCTACAAAACCTACTGGTTTTACGACTTGGTTGCTATTGAAATGTTCAGTAAACAGGTAGTGATTTATGTAGTAATTGAAGTAGTAATGAGAGATACTGTAATTTGGGATGTTTCACTACTGATGAACACTACATATCTCCTACTCAAATCACTAGATAATTCTCCCTTAATGACTACTGTGCAACTACTTTTGGGAATCTACTACTTAAAACCAAGACATATCTACACAATTCCTACATGTTCACTATTGAATTACCACGTAATGCTTACACATTACTGCATGCCTACTAAATCCCTATTGACATTTACTAATGTTTGCCTATTCTTGTTTCCCTTCTGTCTCACTACTAGACTAGTGTACATGGTATTTCCTCAAGATTCTAACTGTATTATATCATCAAACAATAAATAATAAGCTTATACAAACTTTATTGCAATTTTAAAAAAGAAATCATTAAATACTTCGGAAAGTATTCACACCCCTTGATTTTGTTACGTTACAGCCTTATTCTAAAATGGATTAAATAAAAACAATTCCTCAACAATCTACACACAATACCCCATAATGACAATTTTTGCAAATGTATTACAAATAAAACACAGAAATACCTTATTTACATAAGTTTTCAGACCCTTTGCTATGAGACTCGGAATTGAGCTTAGGTGCATCCTGTTTCCATTGATCATCCTTGAGATGTTTCTACAACTTGATTGGAGTCCACCTGTGGTAAATTCAATTAATTGGACATGATTTGGAAAGGCACACAGCTGTCTATATAAGGTCCCACAGTTGACAGTGCATATCAGAGCAAAAACCAAGATATGAGGTCAAAGAAATTGTCCGTAGAGATCAGAGACAGGATTGTGTCGAGGCACAGATCCGGGGGAGGATACCAAAACATTTCTGCAGCAATGAAGGTCCCCTAGAACATGGTGGCCTCCATAATTCTTAAATGGAAGAAGTTTGGAACCACCAAGACTCTTCCTAGAGCTGGCCGCCCGGCCAAACTGAGCAATCGGGGGAGAAGGGCCTTGGTCAGGGAGGTGACCACGAACCCGATGGTCACTCTGACAGAGCTCCAGAGTTCCTCTGTGGAGATGGGACAGCCTTCCAGAAGACTTGTAGCGTCATACCCAAGAAGACTCGAGGCTATAATCGCTGCCAAAGGTGCTTCAACAAAGTTCTGAGTAAAGGGTCTGAATACTTATGTAAACAATGGCCTCCAGACTTCTTATGTCGTGGGTCTCTTTGGCAACTGATCAAAAGAGGTAAGTAGAATGGGTAAGTATACCAATTTGAACGTACTGTATATTTGCATACAAACACACATACTTATTAGATAGCATGACAAAAACAGAGGCTACATATGTAGCTACATTTCAATGGGGCTAGCAAACAGCTAGGCTGAACTCAATTAATCTCTATGTCAACGGCTAATGGCTAAGACAATTTTGGCTAGCAATCTTTTTTTTGGGGGGGGATAAACAGCTAAACAACAACTTGAAAGTATTCATAAAACATAAAGGAAAGGTAAACACATAGATGGTGCCAGCATAAGTGCTATGAAAGACAGGATGACGAAGGATGGAAGATTGAACCTTTATTTAACTAGGCAAGTCAGTTAAGAACAAATTCTTATTTACAATGACGGCCTACCGGGGAATGAGCAAAACGACAGATTTTTACATTGTCAGCTCGGGGATTCAATCCAGTAACGTTTCGGTTACTGGCCCAACGCTCTAACCACTAGGCTACCTGCTGCCCCAAGGTGATTACATTCAGGATTGTCAAAGACAGTAGCTAGCTAACAACAACCAACTACTTCCTTTTTTGTCTTCTTCTGTGGTCGTGAGAAGCCGGTGTAGTCTGTTGTGATAGAAGTAGTTAAAACTCTACCTGATTGCTATTGAAAAACCTGTGCAGTAAAGCTGTAGTTTTTTGACTACTTATTTACTACCATCATATAGTAGTAAAAATCTACCTGATTACTACTGGAAACACTACTGCTTTCCTACTGAACACTACAAAACTCGACTTGTGTATCTTAAGTAGTGTATAAACTACACATTCACTACTACATAGTCACTACTGCACAAATAGGTTTTGTGTAGTACTTTTTCATGAGGGTACCACAGAGGGTGGTTGATGGCCAGAAGCAGGATATTTACACGATGTCCAATGAACCACTCTGTTCAATCCGTTCAGTGTTTCTGTCTGTTGGTTTGCTTGATAAGTGTGAGGCGCTTGATAAGTGTGTCCATGCTTGTCCGCTCCGTCTGTTAGTGAGACTGACACCTCTGACTCTAGGGCAATTGGCAGCACCGAGTGTGGGTTAATAGCACCACACACACACACACCATACAGTAGCAGGTGGAACCCCATGTTTCAGTAATGGGACAGGCCTGATGGATCACTGCTCTGAGTAAAAACAGGCCAATGTGCTGTCAGCAACCAGGAGGAGAGAGGATCAGCAAGGGGTGTTTGAGCTTTAAACAGCCCCTCCTCTCACACACCAGCACTGGCAGACACTTACTAAGTTCAACGTTACAACAGACAAGACAGAGAAGACTGATAAAAATAGCTACCTATTTCAGCTCTGTACCTTTGACAGGTTTGACCTCGGCTAGCTCTCGCTATATGGACCCTTACTCTACTCAACACCAATGAATGAAATTGAACCTGGATGACGTGATAACACACAGGGGTGTTCTGCTGATTGGCTAGTCAATCGAAGACAGCCATTTAGAGGTGTGATAACTGGGACCTAACAGTTCTCAGGAAAACATGAAGCAATGCATGTTTCTGTCAATATGATGTCCGTTCTAAGTAAGTCCCAACTACCACACTTACAAACAAGGCCATTCCAGAGCTATTTAAAGTAGCTGGCAGTACAGGGGAACAACTATAATCATGCTGGGGTTGCAACTTCTGTTCTGCTATTAGAAATGACTCGGCAGCACAACAAGGTTTTCTGGCATTTTCAATTGTTCATGTTGCTGGTGGTGTTGCTTCACTGTTGGATTGAATGTTTTTCTCTTACTTAGTCAAACAAGTAATTAGATGTTCTATGGCCCAGTAAGAGAGGGATGATGGGCTTTGGTGAATTGCCTGTTGTGTTTAATGATTGACCTGAAATACTTTTAAACCAGTCAGTCAAATGATTTCCTTGGAAACAAACTGTAGATGTTGTGGTTGCATCAATATAGGCTGTGGTTGTGCAGCCTGTTAAACAGTCTCATAGTGTTTGCGAATCCTTAATTAGTCCTTCTCTCCCCTCAGATGTTCCGATGGCCGATTGCCAGTAGAGTGGATGAAAACGAGATACTGGAGCTTCAAGTGTTCAACTACAGCAAAATCTTCACCAACAGGTCAGTTACTATAAACACAGTATTGTAACATACCTACCACTACTAACAAAACTTAAACACAACAGGTCAGTCCCAACATGCTCAATACACACTCCAACGACGAGTCAGAGGCAATAATACGCATAACAAGCTCCAACTGGCCACCAGATTAACCAGGATCTAACTAGGAGTTGCAACATAGAGGGAAGGATACCAGCTCCCTTCCAACACTTTTCACCTGCCATCCTCAGACTTACATAATGCTGTAAACAATGTAGCTGCAGGCACTTCGGATTGACAATCAGATCCTAACGCTTCTTCACTATGAAGTGATAGATTGACTCAATTAAACGTGTGATAGGCTGCAGACCGCAGGGCAGGATTAGGTCAAATCCTTAAATTGAGGATTCACATTTTAGCAGACTCTCTTATCCAGAGCGATTTACAGTAGAAATTAGGGTTAAGTGCCTTGCTTGGGGATTCAAAGTGTAGTGGCTCAGGGATTCAAACCAGCAACATTTCAGTTACTGGCCCAACACTCTTAACTGCTAGGCTATCTGCTGCCCCCATTTGAGAGGAACGTTGTAGCACCAGTGGTTAAAGACTATATAGCTACTCTACCTATCTCTATGGTTAAAGATCATCACTAACTTTGGAAGCTTTTTTCTTTCTACTGGATGGATACAGCCCTTGTAGAAGGATGGTTTAAGTTAGTGCATTTATGCTGTTAGATGTCATAAAGCTAGTGAGTACATTGTCAACCTCTGTTAGCTTGACTGGATTCATCTCATCAGTTCAGGTCTACCAGCTGCCCAGTGGGCTGACTGCTGTGTCCCGAGTCCTCAAATTGGGCTTCCCACGCAAGAACCCTGTGTGTGTGACGTTGTTTGTTTATCTCAGCCACATAAAGAGATGAGTCAGAACTAAAGCACTCTGACTGCTCTGTCTATCGCTTTTTCATCAACGCAGCTATGTAGTGGCATCAAGCCAATTCTACTGTACTATTGAATTCTATGGGAACCATTAATGATACAGAGACAGAGAACAGACAGACAGTTTGGTCCTATTCTCAACAAGTCCAGGTTCAAGGATTTGATTGAAAATCATTATTTTGTATTCGATAGTTTGAGTGTGTTTACTTGGTTTTCGTGTCATCAATATGGACAATGGACCACCCATTTGCACAGATATGTTCTTTTCATACCTATTGGCATGTCATTAACATCTGAGAGTACAGCTGTGGAGTTGCCTAGCTCCTAGACAGTTCTGATGCCTACGAGAAGAGCCTTGCTGTGTTCGTGCCGTGTGTTGCTCTGTAGCTACAATGGCCGGCGCATCTTCAAACACAAAGCATCAGTTAATATAAAAAAAGATGCTGCGGATAACACACCAACACACACCTAACAAGGGGGGTTGATAAATCATTGAAGGTCACCCCTAGCATATGTTATTATTCTCACACCTGCCCCATATGTCCACAGACCGCCTCATTACAAAAGTAACCAATACCCTTCATGGCTACTGGTTGATGACCTCCTGGCCTGATGACTGTCAATAGTCACCATGTCATTATGGCTGGCAGGCCATGTCACACCGAGTTCAGAGCAGAATGGATGGGAGAAGGAGTAGAGGGATGACGAGGGTCATGTTACCAAAATAAAAAGAGTTGAGGTATGACAAAGATGACACACACACACACACACACACACACACACACACACACACACACACACACACACACACACACACACATTGATGCACCAATGGGAGACACTGCAGTTTATTACGACCCAAAACATTGTTGCTGCTTACATTTTTTCCTCCAATTTCATTTATGTTAAGGGATGTGAGTGTGACTGTATAAAGTCCTTCTTCTACAAAGCCTTCCACAGTGAGATAAGACTGTGTATAATTCATGTGTATCTTCTCTTCCCAGACAGAGCTCCTCTCTGCCTTCGCCTCCGCTGTCCACAATCAACAATCAAAACTAAATCAGTTTAAAGCTTAATTTCTTCTTCTTACCATTTCTCAAGAGCATACAGTACAGTCATTTCCATGAGAGAATACTCAACAGCCTGTGGTTTGTTTTCATATTCCAAGGTCTTCTCTACAGTCATTTCTTCTAAGAGCAAAACATGTTCTTGTAGTCAAGCCTTAATTAAGGAAGTTTTATTTTTTATAACCCAATCTCTATTTTTGATGTAAATGGCATGCTATACAGTAGAAGGGTTCAGAAACCTTTTTTTGTGATTTCACATGATTTTGAGAAACTTACCCCAAACTGCAAATCACTTACTCATCCTCGTTGTGTAGTATGGGGGCCCTGAGAAGACATGAACAAAGTCTTCAAAAACACCCAAATACGCCCTTTTAGAAATGCTCTCAGTAGAGTTATGCAGGTCTTTAGATGTTGAAATTGTGTCATTCTGAACTTTATCCGGAATGTTATATAATGGTTTTGCACGACTCGATCCATTTCCCCAATCCAGCTGTTGCCTTCCATGTAGCCTGCTGCTACAGGTAACTGCCAAAATAAAGGAAACCCCAACATAAAGTGTCTTAATAGGGCGTTGGGCATCCATGAGCTGCCAAAACAGCTTCAATGCCCCTTGGCATAGATTCTGTGTCTGGATCTTCCTGTGTAGAAGCACCCCATGCTTTCAATATGCTTTGTATCCCTTGTTTATTCAAGTGTTTCCTTTATTTTCTCAGTTACCTGTAGAATGGAAGGACAGGTATCGCTTGAGTCGCAGCAAAATGGAATATACCTTTGCGGATAAAGTTCGGACTGACAGAATTTCATGTGTTCTTCATCACTATACTGAGAACTTTGCCCTTTATAAAACAACGTATTTGGGTGTTTTTGAAGCCTTTGTTTGTGGGTTTTTTTTGTGTAAAGAATACAACTTCTCCTTTAATTTACTTAATTGCCCGATGGAAGCTAGCACACTTCAGACTTTGAGGGTTGATCTAGATTAGAAAAATGAAATTGACTTGAGAAGGAATAAAGAGAGGAACTCTGCTTTGAATTATGAAGTAGATGAAAGTAAATTGTTTGGCAGGCAAGGATCAATAATGAATGGCACCTTTTGAAGAGCCAAAAAGTGAGCCAGAACCTGATAGGCTGTTTTTATTCTATTATTCAGGAGTACACAGGAGTGGCTGAAAGGGACTGACAAACAGTTCACTTTTCTGAGGAGGTATCGATCACCATTATGATAACAAAAGGACAGAGTAGAAAATAGATAAAGATTGGGGAGGATAGAGGAGAGGGTTGGAGAAGAGAGAACAGTAGAGGAGGGTACATGAAAATGACCTAAATAAAAGTTTGAATAGTTTTTAGTTTCTTGTAAAAAATAGATCAACTATACTCCATAGAGAATCATCCTAGGTATTTTGGCTATGAGCCCAAAAGGGACATACCATATGGTGTTATTCAGTATGGGAAGACTTAGCTACTTCCAGATTAAGCCTGGCTGTATGTGCTGGAGGTGGAATGATTAGTTACAGTGAGGATTAAATCTGGAGTAAGGTCCTGTTTCTGTCCCCATGAAGTTTGTCCTGAATTATATGTCTGTGCTGGCTGTTTACTTCATTTGGCTGCAGTTGTTATTATTGTTACACTTCAGTTTCTGCTGCATTTTGCATCCATCTCTCAGGAGGGAGGGGAAAGTGAGAGAACAGACACAGAGAGAGAAAGAGAGAAGGGAGAGAGGGGGCAAAGCAGAGAGAGAGAGAGAAAGAGAGAGAGAGAGATGGAGGAGTTGGTCTTGAGGCCCAACACTCTGCTGTGTTCCAAGTGAAGAGAGGGAGAGAGAGATGGAGGAGTTGGTCTTGAGGCCCAACACTCTGCTGTGTTCCAAGTGAAGAGAGGGAGAGAGAGAGAGAGAGAGAGAGAGAGAGAGAGAGAGAGAGAGAGAGAGAGAGAGAGAGAGAGAGAGAGAGAGAGAGAGAGAGAGAGATATATATACACGATGGGTGGGGAAGGGAAAGGGGAGACAGAGCTAGAGAGAAGTTGGAGTGATAAACACAATGATGGTTTGTGATTGGTCTTTTACTGATAGGATCTAACAGCCATGGCTATTAATGTCACTGCCTCTCTCTCTCTCTCGCTCGCTCTCTCAATTCAATTCAAGGGGCTTTATTGGCATGGGAAACACATGTTAACATTGCCAAAGCAAGTGATGTAGATAATATACCAAAGTGAAATAAACAATAAAAATTAACAGTAAACATTACACTCAGACGTTCCAAAAGAATAAAGACATTACAAATGTCGTATTATGTATATATATACAGTGTTGTAACAGTTAAAGTACAAAAGGGAAAATAAATAAACATAAATATGGGTTGTATTTACAATGGTGTTTGTTATTCACTGGTTGCCCTTTTCTTGTGGCAACAGGTCACAAATGTTGCTGCTGTGATGGCACACTGTGATATTTCACCCAGTAGATAGGGGAGTTTATCAATATCGGATTGTTTTCAAAATCTTTGTGGATCTGTGTAATATATATGGTCATACATTTGGCAGGAGGTTAGGAAGTGCAGCTCAGTTTCCACCTCATTTTGTGGGCAGTGTGCACATAGCCTGTCTTCTCTTGAGAGCCAGGTCTGCCTACGGCGGCCTTTCTCAATAGCAAGGCTATGCTCACTGACTCTGGACATAGTCAAAGCTTTCCTTAAGTTTGTGTCAGTCACAGTGGTCAGGTTTTCTGCCATTGTGTACTCTCTGTTTAGGGCCAAATAGCATTCTAGTTTGCTCTGTTTTTTTGTTCATTCTTTCCAATGTGTCAAGTAATTATCTTTTTGTTTTCTCATGATTTGGTTGGGTCTAATTGTGTTGCTGTCCTGGGGCTCTGTGGGTTCTGTTTGTGTTTGTGAACAGAGCCCCAGGACCAGCTTTCCTAGGGGACTCTTCTCCAGGTTCATCTCTCTGTAGGTGATGGCTTTATGGAAGGTTTGGGAATCGCTTACTTTTAGGTGCTTGTAGAATGTAACGGCTCTTTTCTGGATTTTGATCATCCGCGGGTATCGGCCTAATTCTGCTCTGCATGCATTATTTATATTATTAATATTACTCAGCTCCTTTGGCTTGGATGCCTCATGATTGACTATCGCTCTGTTCAAGTAGTGTGATTTTGCTGTGATCTGATAGGGGTGTCAGTGGGCTAACGGTTGAGGTCAGTGATAAAGTAGTCTACAGTACTACTGCCAAGAGATGCGCTATAGGTGTACCTACCATAGGAGTCCCCTCAAAGCCTATCATTGACTATGTACATACCCAGTGTGTGACAGAGCTGCAGGAGTTGTGACCCATTTTTGTTGGTTAAGTTGTCATAGTTGTGCCTAGGGGGGCATATGGGGGAGGGAATGCTGTCACCTCCAGGCAGGTGTTTGTCCCCCTGTGTGCTGAGGGTCTCAGCTTCTTGTCCGTTTCTGGCATTAAGGTCACCACAGACTAGTACATGTCCGTGGGCCTGGAAATTATTGGAAATTATTCCCCCCTTCAGGATGGAAAAGCTGTCTTCATTAAAGTATGGGGATTCTAGTGGGGGATATACAGTTTATTTCGGAAGCTTACATACACCTTAGCCAAAGACATTTAAACTCAGTTTTTCACAGTTCCTGACATTTAATCCTAGTAAAAATGCCCTGTCTTAGGCCAGTTAGGATCACCACTTTATTTTGAGAATGTGAAATGTCAGAATAATGGTAGAGAGAATTATTTATTTCAGCTTTTGTTTTTTTCATCACATTCCCAGTGGGTCAGAAGTTTACATACACTCAATTAGTATTTGGTAGCATTGCCTTTAAATTGTTTAACTTGGATCAAACGTCTCAGTTAGCCTTCCACAAGCTTCCCATAATAAGTTGGGTGAATTTTAGCCCATTCCTCCTGACAGAGCTGGTGTAACTGAGTCAGGTTTGTAGGCCTCCTTGCTTGCACATGCTTTTTCAGTTCTGCCCACAAATTTTCTATAGGATTGAGGTCAGGGCTTTGTGATGGCCACTTTGCCACAACTTTGGAAGTATGCTTGGGGTCATTGTCCATTTGGAAGACCCATTTGCGACCAAGCTTTAACTTCCTGACTGATGTCTTAAGAATTTGCTTTAATATATCCACAGAATTTTCCGTCCTCATGATGCCATCTATTTTGTGAAGTGCACCAGTCCCTACTGCAGCAAGAGTCAGACCCACCCCCACAACATGATGCTGCCACGCCAGCTTCACGGTTGGGATGTTGTTCTTCGACTTGCAAGCATCCCCCTTTTTCCTCCAAACATAACAATGGTCATTATGGCCAAACAGTTCTATTTTTGTTTCATCAGACCAGAGGACATTTCTCCGAAAAGTACGATCTTTGTCCCCATGTGCAGTTACAAACCATAGTCTGGCTTTTTTATGGCGGTTTTGGAGCATTGGCTTCTTCCTTGCTGAGCGGCCTTTCAGGCTATGTCAATATAGGACTTGTTTTACTGTGGATATAGATACTTTGTTACCTGTTTCCTCCAGCATCTTCACAAGGTCCTTTGCTGTTGTTCTGGGATTGATTTGCACTTTTTTGCACCAGAGTACATTCATCTCTAGGAGACAGAACGCGTCTCCTTCCTGAGCGGTATGACGGCTGCGTGGTCCCATGGTGTTTATACTTGCGTACTATTGTTTGTACAGATGCACGTGGTACCTTCAGGCACTTGTAAATTGCTCCCAAGGATGAACCAGACTTGTGGAGGTCTACAATCTTTTTCCTGAGGTCTTGGTTGATTTATTTTGATTTTCCCATGATGTCAAGCAAAGAGGCACTGAGTTTGAAGGTAGGCCTTGAAATACACCCACAGGTACACCTCCAATTAACTAAAATAATGTCAATTAACCTATCAGAAGCTTCTAAAGCCATGACATAATTTTCTGGAATTCTACAAGCTGTTTAAAGGCATAGTCAACTTATTGTATGTAAACTTCTGACCCACTGGAATTGTGATACAGTGAATTTTAATTTTAATAATCTGTCTGTAAACAATTGTTGGAAAAATGACTTGTGTCATGCACAAAGTATATGTCCTAACCAACTTGCCAAAACTATAGTTTGTTAACAAGAAATTTGTGGAGTGGTTGAAAAACGAGTTTTAATGACTCCAACATATGTGTTTATGTATACTTCCAACTTCAACTGTAGGTTTGAGAGCGATGTCCTTTAGGGTCTGGGCGAAGGTGGGGCACTGCTGCCTTGTATAGGTGGACCTGGTCATAAAGGCTGTTCAAGTCCAGGGTGGAGTGGTGGGCCAGGTAAACATTTGGTTTTGAGGCACAGTCACAGGAAATACTTACCCGCTGTATGGTAGCAGGGTGGAAGTCTTTTCGTGGTAGCAGGGTGGAAGTCTTTTCGTGGTAGCAGGGTGGATAGTTAGGGAAAGTAGAATAAGCTTTTTCTATCACTCCCTTGAGTGCTTTGGCCACCCTTTCCTGCTGGGCTCTAAGGTCGTTTGTGCCTGTGTGTATTATTATGTGCCTAGGTGAACCTAGTTGGTCCTCAGACAGAAGGTGGGTGTTCGGACACCAGCTTTTAGACACACTGTGTTTGGGGATTTTTTTTTTTTAGTCCATAAGGAGTACAATCTGTGTCTTGTGTATGTCCTCAGTGGGTGTGGAAGGGTTGTCAGGAGGGCTATCAGGGTGGCTGACAGGGGGGGTGCTCAGAGGGGGTGAGATCACCTGGGCTTGGGGTTCTTCATTTGTTTGTCCAGCTGTGATGTCAAGGCTATGGTCAGGCTCTGGGGTGGACTGTTTTGCTGTGGTGTTGAGACTTTTGTTGGGAGCTGAGGTGGGCTGTTGGCTTCTCTGCCGGGGTGGCCACCTCTCTAGTGGGTTGTTCTCTGTCACACGCCACCCCCCTCGCCCTCTCCTCCAGCAGTCTGATCCTCTCCTCTAGTGCTCTGTTCTTCTCCTGCTCCTGCTTTTTATCATGTTGAAGTTGTCTAACCACAGTCCAGAGTGCAGATATGTCTCTCTCCACCTCCAGCTCTCCGGGTCTGGTTAATGGGGTGTTGTTGTGCTGGACTGTTGTCTGGGTCTGTGCTGACTGGAGTGTAATCACCTGCTGTTCCAGCTCCACCTGCCTTACCTCCAGCTGGGTAAATGTATCCTTCATTTCAATGAGGGAGTAGTACTCTGTGCTGGGGGTTTGACTTTCCGCTTGGGGTTGCTCATCTGCGGGGTTATATAATGAAGAGGTCTGGTCTGACCTGCTAGGAGTCGGGATATCTTTCTCAAGGGAGAGCTTCTCCTGTTGAGTTAGGTCTTTGATTAGATTAAAGTCTGTTGGCTCAGTTTGTAAAGGTCCTAAAGGCGTGTGTGTATGTGCCAGGGTATGTGCCATTGACTGGTTGCCCTTCCAGATCCGTCAGTGTGGCTTATAGTGTGTGTAGTTGGGCTCCCAGTGGATGTGTGTGTGTGTATTAAGGTTGTTTGGGTGTATGATCATTAGGCTGACATGTGGCAGGAGCAACCTAATGGGTTCCAATATACTGTGTTTGTGATGTGTGACTTGGGGGGGGGGGGACTATATCAATTATTCACATCCTCTGTAATTCTCTGACTGAATACGGAGGGTACCACGTTTCACTCCCACTTGAAAAGAACAGCGAATTCCATTTGCTCGTAAATTATGTGTGTAGTATCTATGAAGGCCTTACAAACATTTGGAGTTGATGTAGAAAGCATCTGTCTTTGGTGCCAAAGGTTGCATGTTCAAATCCAGTGATATACACTGCTCAAAAAAATAAAGGGAACACTTAAACAACACAATGTAACTCCAAGTCAATCACACTTCTGTGAAATCAAACTGTCCACTTAGGAAGCAACACTGATTGACAATAAATTTCACATGCTGTTGTGCAAATGGAATAGACAAAAGGTGGAAATTATAGGCAATTAGCAAGACACCCCCAATAAAGGAGTGGTTCTGCAGGTGGTGACCACAGACCACTTCTCAGTTCCTATGCTTCCTGGCTGATGTTTTGGTCACTTTTGAATGCTGGTGGTGCTTTCACTCTAGTGGTAGCATGAGACGGAGTCTACAACCCACACAAGTGGCTCAGGTAGTGCAGCTCATCCAGGATGGCACATCAATGCGAGCTGTGGCAAGAAGGTTTGCTGTGTCTGTCAGCGTAGTGTCCAGAGCATAGAGGCGCTACCAGGAGACAGGCCAGTACATCAGGAGATGTGGAGGAGGCCTGTAGGAGGGCAACAACCCAGCAGCAGGACCGCTACCTGTGCCTTTGTGCAAGGAGGAGCACTGCCAGAGCCCTGCAAAATGACCTCCAGCAGGCCACAAATGTGCATGTGTCTGCTCAAACGGTCAGAAACAGACTCCATGAGGGTGGTATGAGGGCCCGACGTCCACAGGTGGGGGTTGTGCTTACAGCCCAACACCGTGCAGGACGTTTGGCATTTGCCAGAGAAAATTCGCCACTGGCGCCCTGTGCTCTTCACAGATGAAAGCAGGTTCACACTGAGCACATGTGACAGACGTGACAGAGTCTGGAGACGCCGCGGAGAACGTTCTGCTGCCTGCAACATCCTCCAGCATGACCGGTTTGGCGGTGGGTCAGTCATGGTGTGGGGTGGGATTTCTTTGGGGGGGCCGCACAGCCCTCCATGTGCTCGCCAGAGGTAGCCTGACTGCCATTAGTGTCAGGACCCGGTGCGAGAAACAGTCACTAATAATCGTCAGAACCCAGAAGATGAGGCAGACACAGCAGTACTAGAGATGGTGGTTTAATTAAAGAACAAAATCTTCAGGCAAAGAAACTAAATCCACAATGTCCAAAAATAAAGCCAAGAGGCACAAAATGGAAATCCTCCAAAATACAAAAGAAACTCCACAAAGTGGTAAAAAACAGCAGGGAAAAACAAACCTCAAAAGACTACTCAAATAATACACAAGAACTAAACCAGAGAACCTCTGGAAAATCCAACAAGAGAAATCTCTGTATAAAACAAGGCTTGGGCTGGGGCTGGGTGCTAACTTACAAACACTGAGCAAGGAACTGAGGAACACACAGGGTTTAAATACTAACAAGGGAATGACCTACAGGTGCAAACAATAATTAGAGCAAGAAAAACAAAAGGTACAAAAAAGGTGCAATGGGGACATCTAGTGACCAAAACCCGAACAGTCTTGGCCAAAACCTGACAGAATCCCCCTCCTAGGAACGGCTCCTGACGTTCCTACCAGCCTTCTCAGGGTGGAGGGTCCTGAACTGACGAATGAGGTCAGGGTCCAGTATGTCCTTGGCAGGAACCCAGGAGCGCTCCTCGGGACCGTAGCCTTCCCAGTCCACCAGATACTGCCAGGACCGCTGCACCCGGCGGGAATCCAGTATCCGGTGGACGGTATAAGCCGACTGGCCACCGATGACACGGGGCGGAGGGGGAGGTCTGCCTGCCGGGATAAGGGGAGAAAAAACAACAGGTTTTAATAAAGAAATGTGAAATGTTGGATTGATCTTAAGGGATCTGGGTAAGTGCAGGCGAAAAGTAACGGGATTGAGTCAGTCTCCAAATATCGACAATGTTAAGGTTTGTCATCAATGTATTTAGACAGACACTGGCATTTGATTGTTGAAGTGACCTTGATAGCTGTTTATCTAAAAGAGGATCTAACGTACAGTTAAAGTCACCTCCAACAATAACACTTGTATCCGAGATATTTGGTATGGCCTTAAATACCCTTTGAAAAAATAATGGATCATCGAAGTTGGGTCCATATAAATTGACCAAGGTTATTGGTTTTGAATTCAGTGTACCAGCCACAATAATATACCGACCATTAGGATCTGAAATCGAGGTTGAGTAAACAAAAGGAATGTTTTTCCTTATCAGGATTGCTACCCCTCTCGCTTTTGCATCAAAGTTAGACTGGTATATCTGACCGATCCAGCCGACTCGTAGCTTGGCCTGCGCGGAGCGTTTAATATGAGTTTCTTGAAGAAGCACTATGTCAGCACCCAGTGATTTAAGATGAGAAAAAACCTTAGCTCGTTTCACGACATGCCCTAATCCATTACAGTTCCAGCTGACTATCTTTATTCCACCTGGTCTACTCTGTGCTCGGTCACTATGTGGCATTTCTTATTTTAAAGCAAATTGCTGCTGTCAAACAAAACCCTGAAGAAAAACGTCCCGCCGTGCGGGAGCTTGTCATGCCACCTGTACTAATAAACGTGAACATAAAACACAGACCCCATCCCCCCTCCCGTCCCTCCACCCGTCCCTTTACTGAGTGACTTCCCCAAACGAAGCGCTCCTTGACTAACACACAAACCTTAGGGTGTCTAGACATAAAGCTTGAACTAACTCGTCGTCTATAGATGCTCCGCATATAAACTAATATTAAATAACACTTAACTTAACTCTCACGTTAGGGGGTGAGTGGCGTTAAAACATGACATGCCAAACAATGCTATATTAGCCACAACATCTCACCTATCATATAAGTCCCAATTTCTGATCTTCTGATCGAAAAGACATAGGCCGGAAATTCAATTCACACACATTCCTGGCCTGTATTTGGCCATTTAGCCTGCTGGCACAGCCGTTCTGTATCCTCAGCCGGGGAGCTTGCTTGTCAAGAACAGATCGGCCTCTTTTGCGTTGTCAAACGTACGTGTTGATCCCTCGACTGTCACCTTAAACCGGGCTGGGAAGAGGAATCCATATCGGATGTTGGCCGCCCTGCATTTGTTGCGTACCTCATCATACTCTTTCCGTTGGTTCCTCACCTCCAAGGTAAGATCTGGGTAGAAAGACACCCTGGCTCCGTTGTAGTTAAGGGGGAACTTTTGACTAGCCAGCTTGAGGATGAGATCCCTGGTGTGGGGATAGTGCAGCCTTACAATGAATGGCCTTGGTGGCCCGCCCTTGGCCGGCTTCGTTGCCTGTGCTCTGTGTGCGCGGTCGATCAGGATGGCCGTTTTGAAGTGTTCACTCCCCAGCAATGCCGGTATCAGCTCCGAGACAAATTCAGTGGGTTTCCCTTTCTCAGTGTCCTCCTGGATCCCACATATTCGGATGTTCTGGCGTCTTGAATGCGACTCGAGCATTTCCAGTCGGGCCTTCAGGGTTTTGTTGTCATTTTTGAACGTTGCGCACTGTTTCTCTATGTCCTGTAGCCTGGCCTCGTGATCGATTGTCGTCTGCTCAACCTCGTGCACCCTTCCCTTAGTTGCCTTCACAGTTTCGGCCAAAGTCCCAATACTCTTTGAGATATCAGCCAACCTTGTGTCCACCTTCTTGCTTAGTGCGTTTATGGCAGCCAGTATGTCACTTTGAGTAGGTTCTGTGGGGAACTCTTGGAAGCTAGCCTCTTCAGCTAGCTCCTCGTGGGTCGGCGACGTTGAAATTGGTTCGTTGTCTATCTCATTCCAATTATCTTGTTTAGCGCCCCCTTTTTTGTTGCCTTTTCCTTTTTTCATATTTGTTTGAAGTTATAGGTTGTGAGAGGTTAAGATAAATATTAATTTGTTTCAAAATTGAGCGGAGCTCTAGCAATGCACGTCTACTCCATAGCACGCTCTCTAGCGCCCCCCTCTCCTGGCAATCTTAAAGGGACCGATGAACCTCTGGGACAGCTTGCGAGACTCCACCCGTAGTGGTAAGTTCTTAGTTGAGAGCCATACTCTCTGGCCGGGGTACAGGGTAGGACCGGGACGGCGACGTCTGTTGGCTTGTCGTTGGTACTGCTGAGAGGAACGCAGAAGATTAAGACGTGCCTTCTTCCACGTAAGCCGACAGCGTCTGATGAACCTCGAGGCTGAAGGCACTCTGACTTCTGCCTCCTGGTCCGGGAACAATAGAGGCGCATAGCCAAACTGACACTCATGCGGGGATATACCAGTGGAGGAGGAGCACAAGGTGTTGTGCGCGTACTCGGCCCAAACAATGAAGGATGACCATGTGGACGGGTTGTTGGAAACCATGCATCTGAGGGTGGTTTCCAGCTCCTGATTCATCCTCTCAGTTTGGCCATTGGACTCCGGATGGTACCCTGAAGATAAACTGGCCGTGGCCCCTATGAGTTGGCAGAAGGCCTTCCAAAACCTTGAGGCGAACTGGGGACCTCTGTCGGAAACCATATCTTGCGGAATCCCAAAGACTCGGAACACATGGTTAATCACCAACTCAGCTGTTTCCTTGGCAGAAGGTAATTTGGTCAAGGGAACAAACCTGGCCGCCTTAGAAAACCTGTCGATGATGACTAGGATCGTAGTATTACCATGGGACGGAGGAAGGCCAGTAATAAAGTCCAACGAGATATGGGACCAGGGTCGGTGGGGAATAGATAGAGGGTGAAGGAGTCCTTGAGGGCGGAGGTGAGAAGATTTGCCCTGGCAGCACACGGAACAGGCCTTGACGAAAGTGGCAACGTCTTCTTTTATGGTGGGCCACCAGAACTTACGCTGGATGAACTCCAAGGTGCGACCTACGCCCGGGTGACAGGTGAGGCGAGAGGAGTGCCCCCACAGAAGGACTTGGGACCTTGCTGCCTTGGGAACAAACAACCGATTAGCAGGACCTCCTCCAGGGCCCGGTTCGATGGCTTGAGCTTGTTTCACGGAATCCTCCACTTGCCACGAGATCGGAGCCACGATCTTAGCGGCCGGAAGGACAGTCATGTCAGTATCTTCTCGAATGGCAGGAGAGTAGATTCGTGACAAGGCGTCCGGTTTGAGATTCTTCGACCCGGGTCTATAGGTGAGGATAAACTGAAATCGGCTGAAGAAAAGAGACCATCGAGCTTGTCTGGAGTTCAACCGCTTCGCCTGCTGGATATACTCCAGATTTTTGTGGTCCGTAAGCACTTGAAACGGTTGAGAAGCCCCCTCGAGCCAGTGTCTCCATTCCTTCAATGCCATCTTAACCGCTAGGAGTTCACGATCCCCCACATCGTAATTCCTCTCGGCCGGGGTAAGCCGGTGAGAGAAGAAGGCGCAAGGATGAAGCTTCTTGTCTTCACCCCTCTGAGACAGGACAGCTCCAACCCCAACCTCTGATGCGTCTACCTCCACCACAAAAGGTTCATCCGCCGTTGGTAGTGTCAGGATGGGAGCAGAGAGGATGCGCTGCTTGAGTCCTTGGAAGGCCGTCTCAGCTTCTCTTCCCCACAGAAACCTTGTGTTGCCACCCTTGGTTACAGCTGAGAGAGGGGCTGCCACCGAGCTGAAGTTCTTGATGAACTTGCGGTAAAAGTTGGTGAAGCCCAGGAAACGCTGAACTTCCTTAACGGACTTGGGGGTGGGCCAATCCGCTACCGCCCCTACCTTCTTGGGGTCCATCTGGACTCGACCGGGTTCCACTATAAATCCCAGGAATTGTACTCGAGAGGAATGGAATTCACACTTTTCCGGCTTAACGTACAAATGCCTGTCTAGGAGGCGTTTGAGCACTTGTCTGACATGCTTAGTGTGTTCTTGAAGGGAGCTCGAAAAGATGAGGATGTCATCCAAGTAAACAAACACGAAGATGTTAAGCATATCCCTAAGCACATCGTTTATGAGCGCTTGGAACACAGCCGGGGCGTTGGTCAGGCCGAAGGGCATCACCGAGTATTCGTAGTGACCAGTAGGCGTGTTGAAAGCGGTCTTCCACTCGTCCCCGGGTTTGATCCGCACAAGATGGTATGCGTTCCGCAGGTCAAGCTTAGTGAAGACAACTGCTTCCTGGAGCAGCTCAAAGGCTGTGGCCATAAGGGGTAGCAGGTAGCGGTTACGGACGGTTATGGCATTGAGTCCCCGGTAGTCAATGCAAGGTCGTAATCCACCGTCTTTCTTGGCCACAAAGAAAAACCCTGCTCCCGCCGGCGAGGTAGATGGACGCATGAGAACTGCTGCCAGAGCGTCCTTGATGTAGGTATCCATAGCAGCTCGTTCGGGAGGAGAAAGAGAAAAGATCCGACCCCTGGGAGGGCAGGTCCCCGGAAACAGGTCGATGGTGCAATCGTAAGGTCTATGGGGTGGTAGTTTGGTGGCCCTCTGTTTGCTAAATACCAGTTTGAGGTCATGGTAACACTCGGGAACTCGGGACAGGTCGATGGATTCTAGAGACTCGGAAGGGGAACTCTGGGAACTCGGGAAGATACAAGTGGCTTGGCACGTAGGACCCCACTGCTTGATAGTGCCCACAGACCAGTCGATGTGAGGGTTATGGCTGTGAAGCCAGGGATAACCAAGGACGAGAGGGAACTCGGAACAGGAGATCAGATGAAAGTTCATCACTTCCTGGTGTTGGGAAACTGAAAGTCGCAAGGGGGTAGTGGCACGAGTGACAAGTCCAGATCCCAAAGGGCTTCTATCCAACGTAGTAACCCTTATGGGGTCACTTAGAGGTTCAGAAGGAACGCCATTCTCCTTCGCCCAGACCCCATCCATGAAGTTACCTGCGGCTCCAGAGTCTACCAAGGCTTGAAGAGAAAACTCGTGGTCGTCCCAGGAAAGGGTAACTGGAATGAGCAGGCGGGAGTTGGATGGATGGGAGGAGGTTATGTTTCCCGTTACAGTCCTCCCAGGCCTGCACGGGAGAGTGCGTTTCCCTGGAGCCCGGGACACGTGGAGCGGAAATGGCCCGGTTTGCCACAATATAGACAGCATCGCTCCCTCATCCGGCGGTCTCTCTCAGCCTGGGAGATGCGTCCAACCTGCATGGGTTCTGGTGGAGCCAGCGAGGATAAAGGTGGAGACTCGGAGCTGGAACCGATAGGAGCTAGGGTGAGCGGTCTACGGTTGAGTTCTCTCTCTCTCAGACGCTGGTCTATGCGTGAAGCCAACTTGATAAGGGACTCGAGGTTGTCCGGTGGTTCCCGAGTGGCCAGTTCATCTTGGATGGTGTCAGAAAGACCCTTCAAAAAACACACTGTGAGCGCCTCGTCGTTCCAGCCACTTGCTGCTGCCACAGTGCGGAACTGGATGGCATAGTCCGTCACGCTGCGCCGACCTTGGCGGAGAGTCAGGAGCTGTTTGGCTGAGTCAGGGCCGTTGGTAGGACCTTGAAACACTCGCTTGAATTCTTCAGCAAAGGTAGAGTAGCTGGCACAGCAGGGACTTTGGGCATCCCACACAGCAGTAGCCCAGGCTAGGGCTTTTTCCGACAGCAGGGTGATGATATATGCTATCTTGGACCGGTCGGTGGGAAACGACGATGGTTGCAGCTCAAAGGAGAGAGAACATTGGGTGAAAAACCCCTTACAAACACTCGGATCCCCTGAGAACCGTTGGGGAGGCGGCAGACGAGGTTCAGCCAGGGGGTTAACTGCCAGGGGCACTTGAATCGGATGAACTGGAGCAGAAGCGGTTGCCAGGGAAAGTCGATCCGAAATCTGCTTTATGGAAGTCAGCATCTCTGACAGAAGTTGAGAATGTCTAGCCATTAAGGCCTCTTGCTGAACCAGAGCAGCTTCGTGGTGTTGGACAGTCCCCTCGTGGTGGGACAGCATGGGAAAAAAATCCTGGGTACTGGCTGCCTCTGGGTTCATTATAATGGCTCAGTGTTTCTGTCAGGACCCGGTGCGAGAAACAGTCACTAATAATCGTCAGAACCCAGAAGATGAGGCAGACACAGCAGTACTAGAGATGGTGGTTTAATTAAAGAACAAAATCTTCAGGCAAAGAAACTAAATCCACAATGTCCAAAAATAAAGCCAAGAGGCACAAAATGGAAATCCTCCAAAATACAAAAGAAACTCCACAAAGTGGTAAAAAACAGCAGGGAAAAACAAACCTCAAAAGACTACTCAAATAATACACAAGAACTAAACCAGAGAACCTCTGGAAAATCCAACAAGAGAAATCTCTGTATAAAACAAGGCTTGGGCTGGGGCTGGGTGCTAACTTACAAACACTGAGCAAGGAACTGAGGAACACACAGGGTTTAAATACTAACAAGGGAATGACCTACAGGTGCTTATAATTAGAGCAAGAAAAACAAAAGGTACAAAAAAGGTGCAATGGGGACATCTAGTGACCAAAACCCGAACAGTCTTGGCCAAAACCTGACAATTAGGTACCGAGATGAGATCCTCAGACCTCTTGTGAGACCATATGCTGGTGCGGTTGGCCCTGGGTTCCTCCTAATGCAAGACAATGCTAGACCTCATGTGGCTGGAGTGTGTCAGCAGTTCCTGCAAGAGGAAGGTATTGATGCTATGGACTGGCCCGCCCGTTCCCCAGACCTGAATCCAATTGAGCACATCTGGGACATCATGTCTCGCTCCATCCACCAACGCCACGTTGCACCACAGACTGTCCAGGAGGTGGCGGATGCTTTAGTCCAGGTCTGGGAGGAGATCCCTCAGGAGACCATCCGCCACCTCATCAGGAGCATGCCCAGGCGTAGTAGGGAGGTCATACAGGCACGTGGAGGCCACACACACTACTGAGCCTCATTTTGACTTGTTTTAAGGACATTACATCAAAGTTGGATCAGCCTGTAGTGTGGTTTTCCACTTTAATTTTGAGTGTGACTCCAAATCCAGACCTCCATGGGTTGATAAATTTGATTTCCATTGATAACTTTTGTGTGATTTTGTTGTCAGCACATTCAACTATGTAAAGAAAAAAGTATTTAATAAGAATATTTCATTCATTCAGATCTAGGATGTGTTATTTTAGTGTTCCCTTTATTTTTTTGAGCAGTGTATTATTATTTTTTGAGATTTTTGTTTTAAGCCTATCCCAAACCTTAACCCTTACCTTAACCCTTCAGAGTTAATGCCTGACCTTGAGATTTCTGAGTTAATGCCTAAACTTAAAAACTTCTAAATTTGACGTTTGGAACAACTTTGAAATTTGAGAAACATAGATGAATGTCTAATTCTGACGTGAGACTGTGAGAGCTTGTTGTAAATGCACTATGAAGGCTTAATTCAGCCTTTATATCTGTTGCTCATACAGAGTGAAACCCATATTTTTTGCCCCTTTTTCTCCCCAATTTCGTGGTATCCAATTGGTAGTTACAGTCTTGTCTCATCACTGCAACTCCCATACGGACGCGGGAGAGGCGAAGGTCAAGAGCCGTGCGTCCCCCAAAACACAACCCAACCAAGCCGCACTGCTTCTTGACATATTGCGCACTTAACACAGAGGCACCAATGTGTCGGAGGAAACGGTGTACACACGCCACAGGAGTTGCTAGCGTGCGATGGGACAAGGACATCCCTGCCGGCCAAACCCTCCCCTAACCCAGGCAACCCCCCATGGGTTTCCCGGTCACGGCCGGCTGTGACAGAGCCTGGACTCGAACGCAGAATCTCTAGTGGCACAGCTAGCATTGTGATCCAGTGCCTTAGACCACTGTGCCACTCGGGAGGCCCTGAAACCCATATCTCCCTAAGCAGTCTGGTACGTGGTGAGACTCAGGGCTGTTACAGAATGGGAATTGAGCTTATCTCCCAATTTAAGTATTTTGGAGCTTTTGGCTTTTGTTTCAATCCAAAGCTATTAAATAAAAGTAAAAAATACATATACAGTGCCTTGCAAAATAATTCATCCCCTTGGCATTTTTCCATTTTGTTGCATTACAACCTGTAATTTAAATGGATTTTTATTTGGATTTCATGTAATGGACATAGACAAAATAGTCCAAATTGGTGAAGTGAAATTTAAAAAATTACTTGTTTAACTTCTCTAGGATAGGGGGCAGCATTTTCACGTTTGGATGAAAAGCATACCCAATTTCAACTACCAGCTACTCATCCCCAGAAGATAAGATATGCATATCATTAGTATATTTGGATAGAAAACACTCTGAAGTTTCTAAAACTGTTTGAATCATGTCTGTGAGTATAACAGAACTTATTTAGCATGCGAAACCCCGAGTACAAACCATTCAGAATTCTTTTTTTTGAGGTCACTCTCTTTTCAATGGTTTTTCATTGGGAATACAGATTTCTAATTGACCTTCTTGCAGTTCCTACCGCTTCCACTGGATGTCAACAGTCTTTAGAAATTGGTTGAGGGTTTTTCCTTTGTGTAATGAAGAAGTACGGCCATCTTAAACGAGGGTCACTCGAAGTGTCCTGTTTGTTAGAGGCGCATGACCAGAAGGCTAGCTACAGTTTGTTTTAATCCTGTATTGAACACAGATCATCCCGTCTTCAATTTTATTGATTATTTACGTTAAAAAAGACCTAAAGTTGTATTACAAAAGTAGTTTGAAATGTTTTGGCAAAGTTTACAGGCAACCTTTGAGATATTTTGTAGTCACATTTCACAAGTTGGAACCGGTGTTTTTCTGAATCAAACGCGCCAAATAAATGGACATTTTGGATATATATCGATGGAATTAATCGAACAAAAGGACTATTTGTGATGTTTATGGGACATATTGGAGTGCCAACAACAGAAGCTCGTCAAAGGTAAGGCATGAATTATATTTTTATTTCTCTGTTTTGTGTCGCGCCTGCAGGGTTGAAATATGCTTCTCTCTCTTTGTTTACTATGGTGCTAACTCAGATAATAGCATCGTTTGCTTTCGCCGAAAAGCCTATTTGAATTCTGATATGTTGGCTGGATTCACAACCAGTATAGCTTTAATTTGGTATCTTTCATGTGTGATTTAATGAAAGTTTGATTTTTATAGTAATTTATTTGAATTTGGCGCTCTGCATTTTCTCTGGCTTTTGGCCAAGTGAGACAGTAGCGTCCCGCCTAAACTCCGATTTTTGGATATAAATATGAACTTTACCGAACAAAACATACATGTATTGTGTAACATGAAGTCCTATGAGTGTCATCTGATGAAGATCATCAAAGGTTAGTGATTCATTTTATCTCTATTTCTGCTTTTTGTTACTCCTCTCTTTGGCTGGAAAAATGTCTGTGTTTTTCTGTGGCTATGTACTGACCTAACATAATCGCAAGGTGTGCTCTCGCCGTAAATCCTTTTTGAAATCAGACATGTTGGCTGGATTCACAACAAGTGTAGCTTTAATTTGGTGTCTTTCATGTGTGATTTCATGAAAGTTGGATTTTTATAGTAATTTATTTGAATTTGGCGCTCTGCATTTTTACTGGCTTTTGGCCAAGTGGGACGTTAGCGTCCCACATATCCCAGAGAAGTAAAAAAAAGAAAAAAGAAAAAAACGGAAAAGTGGTGTGTGCATATGTATTCATCCCCTTTGCTATGAAGCCCCTAAATAAGATCTGGTGCAACCAATTACCTTCACATAAGTCACATAATTAGTTAAATAAAGTCCACCTGTGTGCAATCTAAGTGCCACATGATCTGTCACATGATCTCAGTATATATACACCTGTTCTGAAAGGCCCTAGAGTCTGCAACACCACTATGCAAGGGGCACCACCAAGCAAGCGGCACCATGAAGACCAAGGAGCTCTCCAAACAGGTCAGGGACAAAGTTGTGGAGAAGTACAGATCAGGGTTGGTTTATAAAAACATATCCGAAACTTTGAACATCCCACAGAGCACCATTAAATCCATGATTAAAAAATTGAAAGAATATGGCACCACAACAAACCTGCCAAGAGAGGGCCGCCCAGCAAAACTCATTAACCAGGCAAGGAGGGTGTTAATCAGAGAGGCAACAAAGAGACCAAAGATAACCCTGAAGGAGCTGCAAAGCTCCACAGCGGAGATTGGAGTATCTGTCCATAGGACCACTTTAAGCCGTACACTCCACAGAGCTTGGCTTTACGGAAGAGTGGCCAGAAAAAAAGCCAGTGCATAAAGAAAAAATTAAGAAAACACTTTTGGCGTTTGCAAAAAGGCATGTGGGAGACTCCCCAAACATATGGAAAAAGGTACTCTGGTCAGATGAGACTAAAATTTTGCTTTTTGGCCATCAAGGAAAACGCTATGTCTGGTGCAAACCCAACAACTCTCATCACCGCCAGAACCTCATCCCCACAGTAAAACATGGTGGTGGCAGCATCATGCTGTGGAGATGTTTTTCATCGGCAGGGACTGGGAAACTGGGCAGAATTTAAGGAATGCTGGATGGCGCTAAATACAGGGAAATTCTTGATGGAAATCTGTTTCAGTCTTCCAGAGATTTGAGACTGGGACGGAGGTTCACCTTCCAGCAGGACAATGGTCCTAAGCATACTGCTAAAGCAACACTCGAGTGGTTTAAGGGGAAACATTTAAACATGTATTGGAATGGCCTAGTCACAGCCCAGACCTCAATCCAATTGAGAATCTGTGGTAGGACTTAAAATTGCTGTACATCAGTGGAACCCATCCAACTTGAACGATTCTTCAGTTTTGCCTTGAAGAATGGAAAAATCCCAGTGGCTAGATGTGCCAAGCTTATAGAGATATACCCCAAGAGACTTGCAGCTGTAATTTCTGCAAAAGGTGGCACTACAAAGTATTGACTTTGGGGGAGTGAATAGTTATGCACGTTCAAGTTTTCAGTTTTTTTGTTTTCTTTCTTGTTTGTTTCACAATAAAAAAGTATTTTGCATCTTCAAAGTGGTAGGCTTGTTGTGTAAATCAAATGATACAAACTCCCAAAAAATCTATTTTAATTCCAGGTTGTAAGGCAACAAATAGGAAAAATGCCAAGGGGGGTGAATACTTTCGCAAGCCACTGTATATTTCTGGAAACTTTGCTTATAGACAGGAAGTTAAAAACCTAAAGTTAGTGTGCTATGGGAATAAATCACTGAAGTTTTCTTAGACACTTTATTAAAATACCTTTTTTGGGGGACAGCGAAAGCGGCTAATGAGAAAACAATATGGATATAACTGTTTGGTGTTGGTATGTTGGGGGAGGGTTGAATGCGACTCAACTTCACAAATTCCTCGCTGGCCAAAGGTTGGTGGGGTGTGTATATATATCTCTCACAGTAGCTCTATAGCTGAGATTTAATAGTAGCCGATTACTCATAGTCTGCCTGTCTTTACTGGTTAGTTGCTGTAGCGGGTTGCGACAATGACACACTATCCCTGCCTGTCAGAGCCAATCTCCATCACTCTGCCCACACGCACACATGCACGTGCACATATACACAAACACACACACACACACACACAAACACACACAAACACAGCCACTCGCCTACACACCACGCAGGCAGAGGGAGAAGAGACAGGAGCCAGAGACGAAAGACTGAAATAGACAAAGATTTATGGTGGACGGTAGAGACATACTGTATGGGATTATGATATAGTCAACAAGAAGGTGGAGAGAGAGAGAGAACATTGAGGGGAGGAAGAGGAAGATGGTGCAAGCTGTGTGAGGACAACACTATCACACTGATTCAATGTAACCCACCAAAACCCACTGTTAAAGAGGTTAAAGAGATTAAGGCTCATTCTTATGTGCAGTGCACTGTCCATTTCTGTCTGTTCCTGTGATCCACTAAACTTTCTGAGATTCTCTGTGACCCATCAAACAGACTATACTAATGTTTCTAGCTAAAACACAGCCCTGCATCATGACCTGCTGGAGGAGGATCTATAGCGTTGATCAACTAATGGGTTCTAACCCACTGTCCCACTATAGTTTGGTTGTTTATGGTTTTTGTGGTTTTGTTGTTCCAGAGTCATTGGAACCTTCCGGATGGTTCTACAGAAGGTGGCGGAGGAGGGGCATCTGGAGGTGACAGACACACTCATCGATGACAACAACACCGCCATAGGGGTAAGCACTGGTCCCAGATCAGTTTACAGGTCTTCATCCATAAGAGTGGGAATCCTCCATACTGGTCTATGGACAGCACACATGTACTTACAGTATATACTGCAGACACACAGATAAACAGATATGTATTTTATTGAGCTCAGATGAGTACTGATCCAATAGCTATATATTCAGAGAACAGTGTTTAAGGGAATGAAAAAGAGAGTAAGCTAGAGGGAGCAAGCGATGGAGAGATCAAGGGAGATATAGAAAGGGGGGATAGAGAAACGACTAGAAAGAGTGTGAGAGCTCATCTGTATAAATTACCCCAGGGCTTAGGAGAATGGTGTTAGTGGAGCTGAGAATGCTGACTCTGTTATTGAGATGATATCACACATAGTAGCCAGAATGACCTGGGGGGTACTCACACTCATTATACCTGATGAAGACAGCTTGGCTGTCGAAAGGTTGGTTATGAAATTATTGCATCTGAGCTTCTAGAGTGTGTGGCTCTCCACACACACACACACACACACACACACACACACACACACACACACACACACACACACACACACACACACACACACACACACACACACACACACACACACACACACACACACACACACACACACACACACACACACACACACACACACACACCTCTCAGCCCCTCTGCACCCCTCTCTAAGAGGAAAACATCCGGGCAGACTCTCAGCTGACTTCTAACTAAACAGAAGTGTTTTTATCGCCTCCTGCTGAAAGATCCAGGGTTACCATGGTAACACCTTTAACTTTACTGGCTCTGCAGTGATTTACTGGCTCCCTAGTGGTCGCAGGGCAGAGAGAGAGAGTGGAGAGAGAGAGAGAGGTGGAAAGGGGAACATTGTTTGTTTATTTCCCTCCTCATCTGTCTTTGTCAGTGAAATAAATGGCTTGGTTTGTAGTAAAGTCAGTTGCTGTCAAACAAAATTCCAAGGGCACACTTCCTTGTCGTGTATTCACTTGATGAGAAATCTGTGTGTTTCTAGTTTGTTTTGACTAATTCATTGGTCGGCTATTCCATTCCAGACTAGTGTTACCGTAGACATCAAGTACACGACCATGGATGGGACAGTGGGGGTTTGGAGCGATGGGGAATTCCTGGACGTTCCGGGCGACCCAGAGGGAACGTTCCAGTTTGAGACAGACAGCCTGCTTTCCGGACACAGCCATGGATCAGGATCAGGAGTGTCTCCTGGACGATCCATCCACGGAATTCCCACTTTCAGGAAGTGAGTCGACAACTCCATTAGTATAGCTGAAACATTTTCTTATTTTTATTTCAACTTTATTTAACCAGGTAGGCCAGTTGAGAACAAGTTCTCATTTACAACTGAGACCTGGCCAAGATAAAGCAAAGCAGTGCGACAAAAACAACAGCACCGAGTTACACATGGGACGTACAGTCAATAACACAATAGAAAAATCTATGTATAGTGTGTGCAAATGTAGTAAGATTAGGGAGGTAAGGCAATAAATAGGCCATAGTGGCGAAATAATTACAATTTAGCATTAACACTGGAGTGATAGATGTGCAGATAATGATGTGCAAGTAGAGATACTGGGGTGCAAAATAGCAAAAAATAAATAACAATATGGGGATGAGGTAGTTGGGTGTGCAATTTACAGATGGGCTGTGTACAGGTACAGTGATCTGTAAGCTGCTCTGACGGCTGATGCTTAAAGTTAGTGAGGGAGATATAAGTCTCCAGCTTCAGTGACTTTTGCAATTTGTTCCAGTCATTGGCAGCAGAGAACTGGAAGGAAAGGCAGCCAAAGAGGTGTTGGCTTTGGGGGTGATCAGTGAAATATACCTGCTGGAGCGCGTGCTACGGTGGATGTAGCTATGGTGACCAGTGAGCTGAGATAAGGCGGGGCTTTACCTAGCAAAGCTTTATAGTTGACCTGGAGCCAGTGGGTTTGGCGACGAATATACAGCGAAGGCCAGCCAACGAAAGCATACAGGTCGCAGTGGTGGGTAGTATATTGGACTTTGGTGACAAAACGGATGGCACTGTGATAGACTACATCCAATTTGCTGAGTAGAGTGTTGGAGGCTATTTTGTAAATTACATCGCCGAAGTCAAGGATCGGTAGGATAGTCAGTTTTACTAGTGTTTGTTTGGCAGCATGAGTGAAGGAGGCTTTGTTGCGAAATAGGAAGCCGATTCTAGATTTAATTTTGGATTGGAGATGCTTAAAACCTGTTACGGCAAGGGGTTCACGTTTCGACAACATTCGGTGAAATTGCAGAGCGCGAAAAAATAAAAATAAAAATATAAACATTTAACTTTCATACAATCACAAGTGCAATACACCAAATTAAAGCTTAAAACTTCTTGTTAATCCAGCCACCGTGTCAGATTTCAAAAAGGCTTTACGGCGAAAGCAAACTATGCGATTATCTGAGGACAGCACCCCATCAAACAAACACATGACAATCATATTTCATCCCGCCAGGCGCGACACAAAACTCAGAAATAACGATATAATTCATGCCTTACCTTTGAAGATCTTCTGTTGGCACTCCAAAATGTCCCATAAACATCACAAATGGTCCTTTTGTTTGATAAATTCCGTCGTTATATCTCCAAAATGTCAATTTATTTGGCGCGTTTGATTCAGAAAAACACCAGTTCCAACTCGCCCAACATGACTACAGATTATCTCAAAAATGACCTGTAAACTTTGTCCAAACATTTCAAACTACTTTCCTAATCCAACTTTAGGTATTTTAAAACGTAAATAATCGATACAATTTAAGACGGGATAAACTGTGTTCAATAGCGGATAAAATGAAAGTGGAGCGAGCTCCAGGTCTCGCGCCCCAAACAAAACAGTCCACTTGGCTATACACCCAGAAAGGAAAGGGCTACTTCTTCATTTCTCAAAGGAAAAACATCGACCAATTTCTAAAGACTGTTGACATCTAGTGGAAGCCATGGGAACTGCAACCAGATGCCTCAGAAATCTAGATTCACATAGAAATATAATTGAAAACAGTCACCTCAACAACAACAAAAAATCCTGGATGGTTTGTTCTCGGGGTTTCACCTGCCAAATAAGTTCTGTTATACTCAGAGACATAATTTTAACAGTTTTAGAAACTTTAGAGTGTTCTATCCAAATCTACTAATTATATGCATATCCTAGCTTCTGGGCCTGAGTAGCAGGCAGTTTACTTTGGACACGCTTTTCATCCGTACGTGAAAATACCGCCCCCTAGCCCGAAGAGATTTTAACCTGAGTGAGTCTGGAAGGAGGGTTTACAGTCTAACCAGACACCTAGGTATTTGTAGTTGTCCACATATTCTAAGTCAGAACCATCCAGAGTAGTGATGCTAGGTGGGCGGGCGGGTGTGGGCAGCAATCGGTTGAAGAGCATTTATTTAGTTTTACTAGCATTTAAGAGCAGTTGGAGGCTACAGAAGGAGTGTTGTATGGCATTGATGCTTGTTTGGAGGTTTGTTAACTTCTCTGCGCTACGGATCCCTTTTACGGGATCACTTTCCTAAACAACCGCTAGAATTGCAGGGCGCCAAATGCAAAAAGATTACAAAAAATATTTATAATCATGCAATCACAAGTGAAATATATACCAAAACACAGCTTAGCTTGTTGTTACCTATCGTGTCAGATTTTGAAAATATACTTTGCAGCGAAAGAAATCCAAGCTTTTGTGAGTGTAGCAATCAATGCTAGAACAGTTAGCCTTATATTAGCTTGGTTAGCATGGTCACGAAAGTCAGAAAAGCAATAAAATGAATCGCTTACCTTAGATAATCTTCAGATGTTTGCACTCACGAGACTCCCAGTTGCACAACAAATGTTCTTATTGTTCGAAAAATATTACTTTGATCACAAAAGTAATACCCCATTTGGGTTGCGCGTTATGTTCAGAAAACCAAAGCCTTGTTCCGTTCGACAAATTCCAAAAAGTATCCGTAATGGTCGTAGAAACATGTCAAATGTTTTTTATAATCAATCCTCAGGTTGTTTATATATATATATTTATTTATTTTATTTTTATTTTTATTTTTTTAAATTTTCTCCCCTTTTCTCCCCAATTTTCGTGGTATCCAATCGCTAGTAATTACTATCTTGTCTCATCGCTACAACTCCCGTACGGGCTCGGGAGAGACGAAGGTCGAAAGCCATGCGTCCTCCGAAGCACAACCCAAACAAGCCGCACTGCTTCTTAACACAGCGCGCCTCCAACCCGGAAGCCAGCCGCACCAATGTGTCGGAGGAAACACCGTGCACCCGCCCCCCTCGGTTAGCGCGCACTGCGCCCGGCCCGCCACAGGAGTCGCTGGAGCGCGATGAGACAAGGATATCCCTACCGGCCAAACCCTCCCTAACCCGGACGACGCTAGGCCAATTGTGCGTCGCCCCACGGACCTCCCGGTCGCGGCCGGCTGCGACAGAGCCTGGGCGCGAACCCAGAGACTCTGGTGGCGCAGCTAGCACTGCGATGCAGTGCTCTAGACCACTGCGCCACCCGGGAGGCCCTCAGGTTGTTTTTAACAAACATAATCGATAATATTTCAACCGGACCATAACCTATTCATTAAGAGACAAACGGAAAATGGAGAGCTCCTCTCGCGCGCGCAGGAACTATTCGGAGGACACATGACTAGTTTTGAAAAATCTTGTTCATTTTTCAAAATAAAAGCCTGAAACTATGTCTAAAGCCTGGTCACAGCCTGAGGAAGCCATTGGAAAAGGAATCTGGTTGATACCCCTTTAAATGGAAGAAAGACGGTCCAGGAAACACAGATTTAAAAAAATATATATCACTTCCGGGTTATATTTTCTCAGGTTTTCGTCTGCAGAATACGTTTTGTTATACTCACAGACAATATTTTGACAGTTTTGGAAACTTTGGAGTGTTTTCTATACTAATCTGTAAATTATATGCATATTCTACGATCTGGGCCAGAGAAAATGTCAGTTTACCTTGGGAACGATATTTTAAGAAAGAAAAAAAAATTCTGACCCCTAGCATCAAGAACACAGTGTCCAAGGAAGGGCCCGATGTATACAGAATGGTGTCGTCTGCGTAGAGGTGGATCAGAGAATCACCAGCAGCAATATCGACATCATTGATATATACAGAGAAAAGAGTCGGCCCTAGAATTGAACCCTGTGGCACCCCCATATAGACTACCAGAGGTCCGGACAACAGGCCCTTCGATTTGACACACTGAACTCTATCTGAGAAGTACATAATCAGCATCATTATAAACGTGCATGCATCAATGTCATAGCTAGAACCATCTCTTCATCATCAGTAGCCCTTTACACTCGTACCCATATACGGGTTGAAAATGGCAGATTTGGACACTGATAAGAGCCTAAATTGTAACGCAGTGGCTGTACAGTAACATGCTATAAATTATGTCAGAGCTCAGGCTCTGCGCTTCACGGCTCTGTATAGGTTTTGACTGACAGCTGTTCTGAACTTGATAACCGCACTCGACAAGAAGTTGCCCCATCCCTCCAACTAATTTTGAAAGATTAGATGTGAAGGAATATAATGAATACCGCTTTGATGTCATACAAGCAAGCCAAATACCCGTGAGTCCAAATGTGCACTTCACATTTCCATATCATAAAACTCATAATATACAGTGTCAACGTTTATGATTGCTATGTTGGTTACAAGATGACATGGTGTTTTACCCTGGGTTGTCCTGAACAGAATGAGCCTATGTTGTGGAACACACACCTGAATGCACACATAACTGTGAAAGATTGTAGTTTATAACTTAGCTAGTCATGTCGGCAAGAGAACAAGCTTTCAAATGATGCCCATATGACCCAGATTGCGATTTATATTGGGCCGTTTTTGAATTGCGTAAACAACAACATTAATTGTGTAAAAGGAGGTTTCAGGGCTGTGTTCCAAACAAAACAACTACAAGTGTTCTTGCTCTAGTTCCTCAACGGCACAGCTAGGAGAGCTCAAAAAAGCACCTTATAGTTGAAGGCTCTTCGAGTCATAAAAGTGCATTGAAATGAATTAGGAACTGTGCACACTTTGGAGAGGTGTGTGGCCACTTGGAAACACTAGTTAGACCTCTCACTCAAACCCTTGTAATTGTTGCACCTACCCCACCAAGAATATTCTTATCATGTTACTGAATGTATCCAGACTATTTTCAGATTCCGTTGTCAACAATTGCGGTGAAAAGTACAGTAAATGTAAAATCACATAAAATCAACGGTGTTATCTTTTAAGTGCTACCATGGTTATGCATGTGCTATCCATATTTCTTCTGTATAGACACATTTCTATTTAGGGCTATCCATAATGGCCAATTCCCAACAAGGTTCAACAACAACAACAACAATAACAACAACATCAAAGCGAAGATATCATTATTGTCAGCAAGTCATTAAATATACCATTATGCTCAAAATACATCAACACCATAGTTAGAACAATCCTCATCATCATTCTCATTCTCATTAATAACAACAAAAGTGAAGACATGATAATCGACATGATTATCAACAATATCATCATCATCATCGTCACACCATGCATTTAAACATACCTAGACACTCCTTTAGCTGGCACGATACTCGGCCAGTCAGTAGGGAGTGAATGTGTTACAGCAGTATGTTTCAGCCTCTAGGCAGTAGGGAGTGAATGTGTTACAGCAGTATGTTTCAGCCTCCAGGCATTAGGGAGTGAATGTGTTACAGCAGTATGTTTCAGCCTCCAGGCATTAAGGAGTGAATGTGTAACAGCAGTATGTTTCAGCCTCCAGGCAGTAGGGAGTGAATGTGTTACAGCAGTATGTTTCAGCCTCCAGGCAGTAGGGAGTGAATGTGTAACAGCAGTATGTTTCAGCCTCCAGGCAGTAGGGAGTGAATGTGTTACAGCAGTATGTTTCAGCCTCCAGGCAGTAGGGAGGGAATGTGTTACAGCAGTATGTTTCAGCCTCCAGGCAGTAGGGAGTGAATGTGTTACAGCAGTATGTTTCAGCCTCCAGGCAGTAGGGAGTGAATGTGCTACAGCAGTATGTTTCAGCCTCCAGGCAGTAGGGAGTGAATGTGCTACAGCAGTATGTTTCAGCCTCCAGGCAGTAGGGAGTGAATGTGTTACAGCAGTATGTTTCAGCCTCCAGGCAGTAGGGAGTGAATGTGCTACAGCAGTATGTTTCAGCCTCCAGGCAGTAGGGAGTGAATGTGCTACAGCAGTATGTTTCAGCCTCCAGGCATTAGGGAGTGAATGTGTTACAGCAGTATGTTTCAGCCTCCAGGCAGTAGGGAGTGAATGTGCTACAGCAGTATGTTTCAGCCTCCAGGCAGTAGGGAGTGAATGTGCTACAGCAGTATGTTTCAGCCTCTAGGCAGTAGGGAGTGAATGTGCTACAGCAGTATGTTTCAGCCTCCAGGCATTAGGGAGTGAATGTGTTACAGCAGTATGTTTCAGCTTCCAGGCATTAGGGAGTGAATGTGTTACAGCAGTATGTTGCAGCCTCCAGGCATTAGGGAGTGAATGTGCTACAGCAGTATGTTTCAGCCTCCAGGCAGTAGGGAGTGAATGTGCTACAGCAGTATGTTTCAGCCTCCAGGCAGTAGGGAGTGAATGTGCTACAGCAGTATGTTTCAGCCTCCAGGCATTAGGGAGTGAATGTGTTACAGCAGTATGTTTCAGCCTCCAGGCAGTAGGGAGTGAATGTGTTACAGCAGTATGTTTCAGCCTCCAGGCAGTAGGGAGTGAATGTGTTACAGCAGTATGTTTCAGCCTCCAGGCAGTAGGGAGGGAATGTGTTACAGCAGTATGTTTCAGCCTCCAGGCAGTAGGGAGTGAATGTGTTACAGCAGTATGTTTCAGCCTCCAGGCAGTAGGGAGTAAATGTGTTACAGCAGTATGTTTTAGCCTCCAGGCAGTAGGGAGTGAATGTGCTACAGCAGTATGTTTCAGCCTCCAGGCAGTAGGGAGTGAATGTGTTACAGCAATATGTTTCAGCCTCCAGGCAGTGCAGTCTGCTGATGACTAATAGCCTGCTCTCTCAGTGAGTACATTTACATGCACAGTAATAATTGGATATTATGGCAGTAGGCTGAGTCTGTAAATAGTAATGTAAACACCTCACTCTGCTTATGTTAATGTGAATAAGGTCAAAATCAAATTAAACATACACCTGATTTTCTGAGCAATCTATTGAATTATGTAAGGGATAATTAATGAAGGGCTATGCGTTCCGTGGAAAATAATTAACAATGTGGAAGGTGTGTTTCGCACTAGCGGAGTGGAACTATAACCTTCCACGGAGTTGCATTATTTTCCATAGAATGCATAGCCCTTCGTTGACTATCCCTTTTATACCATGGCTATAATTTAACACATTTGCCGCTATAAATGTGTTCATTTGCAGGTAGAAATGTGTTCAACATCCACTGAAGTAGCTAGTAAGTTTACTAGATAGCTACAGTAGTTGCATTGGTATCCTTGCTATTATGATAATTGAATTCAACAATGACAATAATGTTTTCAATTCAGCTTTTGCTTTAAAAAGCAGCTCAAACATAGAACATAAATTGAACATTGATTATGGCAGTAGGTTGAGTATGGAAATAGTCATGTAAACACTTTACTCTGCTTATCTTAATCGGCGTAAGTTCAAAATCGAAGTAAGCATACGTCGATTAATAAACCTGGTTTTCTGAGCAATCCTTCAAATTATTAGGATTTACAGTGCCTTTGGAAAGTATTCAGACCCCTTGACTTTTTCCACATTTTGATACGTTACAGCCTTATTATAAAATGTATGAAATATTTTTTTCCCTCATCAATCTACACACAATACCCCATAATGACAAAGCGAAAGCAGGTTTTTAGAAATTTTGGCAAATTTATATTAAAAAAAAACTAACAGAAATACCTTATTTACATAAATAAGTATTTAGACCCTTTTTCTATGAGACTCAAAATTGAGCTCAGATGCATCCTGTTTCCATTGATTATCCTTGATGTTTCTATAACTTGATTGGAGTCCACCTGTTGTAAATTCAATTGATTGGACATGATTTGGAAAGGCACACACCTGTCTTGTCACGACTCCCGCCGAAGTCGGTCCCTCTCCTTGTTCGGGCGGCGTTCGGCGGTCAACGTCACCGGTCTTCTAGCCATCGCCGCTCCACCTTTCATTTTCCATTCGTTTTGTCCTGTTTTTCCGCACACCTGGTTTACATCCCCTCATTACTCTACGTGTATATTATCCTCTGTTCCCCCCCATGTCTGTGTGTGGTATTGTTCGTTCGGTATGTGTGTGACGCTACAGGCTGGTTTTGCGCCGGGTATTGTGTTAACCCGTGTTTTTGTTATTTGTACCCATTTAGGTTATTTGTGCGCTCGCTTTTTTCCATGGGCCGGAGTGTTGTGACTCAGTTGCGTCGGGCTGTTTTCCTCTGCCTGAATAAAGTGTGCCTGTTCACTTATCTAAGCTCTCCTGCACCTAACTTCCTTCGACCAGTTGAGCACATTCTGACATGTCTACATAAGGTTCAACACTTTACAGTGCATGTCAGAGCATAACCCAAGCCATGAGGTCGAAGGAATTGTCAGTAGAGCTCCGAGACAGGATTGTGTTGAGGCACAGATCAGGGGAAGGGTATAAAGAATTCCTGCAGCATTGAAGGTCCCCAAGAACTCTGTGGCCTCCATGATTCTTAAATGGAAGAAGTTTGGAACCATCAAGACTTTCTGGAGCTGGCCGCCCAGCCAAACTGAGCAAATCAGGGGAGAAGGGCCTTGGTCAGGGAGGTGACCATGAACCCGATGGGCACTCTGACAGAGATCTAGAGTTCATCTGTGGAAATGGGAGAACCTTCCAGAAGGACAACCATCTCTGCAGCACTACACCAATCAGGCCTTTATGGTAGAGTTGCCAGACGGAAGCCACTCCTCAGTAAAAGGCACATGACTGGAAAAAGGCACCTAAAGACTCTCAGACCATGAGAATCAAGATTCTCTGGTCTGATGAAACCAAGATTGAACTATTTGGCTGGAATGCCAAGCGTCACGTCTGGAGTAAATCTAGCACCATCCCTACGGTAAAGCATGGTGGTGGCAGCATCATGCTGTCGGGATGTTTTTCAGTGGCAGGGACTGGGAGACTAGTCAAGATCGAGGAAAAGATAAACGGAGAAAAGAACAGTGAGATCCTTGATGAAAACCCTCTCCAGAGCGCTCAGGACCTCAGACTGGGGTGAAGGTTCACCTTCCAACAGGACAATGACCCTAAGCACAGAGCCAAGACAACGCAGGAGTGGCATAGGGACAAGTCTCTGAATGTCCTTGAGTGGCACAGCCAGACCCGGACTTGAACCCGATCAAACATCTCTGGAGAGACCTGAAAATAGCTGTGCAGCAACGCTCCACATCCAACCTGATAGCTTGATAGGATCAGCAGAGAAGAATGGGAGAAACTCCCCAAATGCAGGTGTGGCAAGCTTGTAGTGTCATACCCAAGAAGACGCATTGCTGTAATCACTGCCAAAGGTGCTTCAACAAAGTACTGAGTGAAGGGTCTGAATACTTCTGTAAATGTGATATTTCAGTTTTCTATGTTTAATAAATTAGCTACAATTCTGAAAAATCTTTTTGGGTTTGTCATTATGGGGTATTGTGTGTAGATTAATGAGGAAAAAAAACAATTTTCATCAATATTAGAATAAGGCTGTAACGTAACAAAATGTGGAAAAAGTCGAGGGGTCTGAATACTTTTCAAAGGCACTGTATATCATGGCATTGTTGAATACTGTTGAAGGAAATTGTAGAGCATGCACTATTTCTCTATAATGCACGGTATATCAGCACGGCAGTATTCAATTTCTAGCCTGCAAATGTGTTCAATTATAACCATGGTATAAAAGGGATAATCAAACACAATGCAACTCCATGGAAGGTTATAGTTCCACTCCGCTTGGAACACACCTTCTGTGTAGTTCATTATTTTCCATAGAAATCATAGCCCTTCAATGATTATCCCTTACATGTAAACAGTTCCAGTGGTGTATTTGATCTATTTGGTCTGTGCATGTACAATGTGTAGGGCAAGCCTCCCTCTTATGAGGGAAGTGAGTTCGGAAGACCTGAAAGTATGCATTTTAGAAATGTTTTTCACATACAAACTTTGTATGTCCGAATCTTATAGCCTTTGCAAAAATAACACGGTCACTGTGGTAGAACATTTGCTTTGATTAGCGATTATCTGCAATTATCAATCGTCTCATCAGGTTGCCAGATTTCAGAGGGTGTAACGTCTCTCGTCGGAAGGCATGGACCACAGCACAGCGTGGTAAGTTTTCATGATATTTTATTTATCAAAAAAACACTCGAACAAAGTAACAAAACGAAAGCGAACAGTTCTGTCAGGTAAACAGATACTAAACAGAAAATAACTACCCACCCAAAAAGGCTGCCTAAGTATGATTCCCAATCAGAGACAACGATAGACAGCTGACCTAACCACACCCTGACCTAACCAAATAGAGAAATAAAAAGGCTCTCGAAGGTCAGGGCGTGACAGTACCCCCCCCCCCCCCCCCCTTCCAGGGGTGCGGACTCTGGCCGCAAAACCTGACACTAAAGGGGAGGGTCCGGGTGGGCATCCATTCACGGCGGCGGCTCCGGTGCGGGTCGTAGACCCCCCTCCGCCCGCAGATCCCTCCGCTTAGGTGGCGGCCCTGGTGCATGGACCTTCACTGGAGGAACCGGGCCGCAGATCATCGCCGGAGGAACCAGACCACCGATCATCGCCAGAGACTCCGGACTGGGGACCGTCGCTGCAGGCTCCGGACTAAGGACCGCCGCTGGAGGCTCCGGACTGGGGACCGCCGCTGGAGGCTCCGGACTGGGGACCGTCGCTGGAGGCTCCGGACAGGGGACCGTCGCTGCAGGCTCCGGACCGGGGACCGTCGCTGGAGGCTCCGGACCGGGGACCGTCGCTGGAGGCTCCGTGCCATGGATCGTCTCTGGAGGCTTCGTGCCATGGATCGTCACTGGAGGCTTCGTGCCATGGATCGTCACTGGAGGCTTCGTGCCATGGATCGTCACTGGAGGCTTAGGGCCATGGATCATCACTGGAGGCTCCGTGCCATGGATCGTCACTGGAGGCTTCGTGCCATGGATCGTCACTGGAGGCTTCGTGCCATGGATCGTCACTGGAGGCTTAGGGCCATGGATCATCACTGGAGGCTTAGGGCCATGGATCATCACTGGAGGCTTAGGGCCATGGATCATCACTGGAGGCTTTGTGCCATGGATCATCACTGGAGGCTTCGGGCCATGGATCATCACTGGAGGCTTCGTACGTGGAGCCGGAACAGCCACTGTATTTGGATGTATTAGCGTGAGTCTCTCATCATGAGAACCTCCATCCTCCTGGCTAGACCGTTTGTAGTGGGAGTCAACTGGGCATTACAATGGAATGGGGCTCTGTCTGTGAATCCTCATGAAAATCTATTGAACTGACACATACAGTTATCATCTCCTTGAGTTTAGATGTACTGATTCAGTGGGTTTTATCGGACGGAACAGAGTTTTTATAGTGTGTCCCCATAGAGCTGATCTGTGTTTTATGAGACCTGTAAAAAAAGACGCAGGCTGAGGAGGAAAGGGAAAGGGGGATACCTAGTCAGTTGTAAAACTGAATGCATTCAACTGAAATGTGTCTTCCTCATTTAACCTCCTACGGGATTGGTGCCCGCGGGACAGTTTTAGCGGCTTGCGGCTTGCTTTAGCGGGACAGTTTACAGTAGCTATTACAGTGAAAGAATACCATGTTTGAGGAGAGTGCACAATTATGAACTTGAAAATGTATTAACAAATCAATTATGCACATTTGGGCAGTCTTAATACAACATTTTGAACAGATATGTCATTGTTCATCGGATCAGTCTAAAGCTTTGCACATACACGGCTGCCATCTAGTGGCCAAAATCTAAATTGCGCCTGGGCTGGAATAATACATTACGGCCTTCTTTTGCATTTCAAAGATGATGGTACAAACAAAAAAACTCACTCACTCACTCACTCACTCACTCACTCACTCACTCACTCACTCACTCACTCACTCACTCACTCACTCACTCACTCACTCACTCACTCTCACACACACACACACACACACACACACACACACACACACACACACACACACACACACACACACACACACACACACACACACACACACACACACACACACACACACACACACACACACACCTCTGTCCTTGGTGCTAGACGAGGGCACCTGTCATCTCCTAACTACCGAGGCAACAAAGAGCTAGTCCTGTCAGCGGTACAGTACAGTAGCTCAGAGGAGAGCTGAGATTTTGTGTGAGAGAGAAGCCCAGTGAACCCACACAGAGTGATGATAATACAGATGGAAAACACACACTACAGTACTGGGGGAACAATGATGGCCTCATGGAACCACTCTGATGATGTCAATGGGCATTGATGCCATTGTATTAACCTGTCTGGGTTGGTGCTCCTTACAGGGAGGAGAATGAGGAGGAGGACAAAAACAGTGTGAACTCAAGGTACCATATGCTGTTTGGGTTGCAGTGTCTCTCCTCTTTGGGTTGCAGCAGTGCCGTCTTGCATGTTTGAGTGTGCGCGTGTTCATGAGAGAGTTTTTTTTCCAGTGACATGGGAGCAGGGCACACACACACGCACACTCGTACCTTGGAATCAAAGCAATTCATTTGTCCCTGAGACCGCATCGTCTGTCACCCTAAGGCATTATTACATCATAAACATAATTTATTATCATCTCACGTTCTATGTATGATGACATTTCACCATGATGAAACAGGAAGTCATTCCATACCGGCCCTTAAATCTAAATCAATGTCACACCAGAAGGGTCTTTCTATTTAATGTAGAATAATTACAATCACAGAGCTTATTATGCTTTATGATTATGTAATTGCTAAGGGCTAGATGTCCACGGTAAGAGGTCGTGGAATCTGGTGTGTGTGATATTCATTAAGATGGTCTTATTGCCAGGCTAGCATATGGAACTGTATTACGATGGTTTTATTGCCAGGCTAGCATATGGAACTGTATTACGATGGTTTTATTGCCAGGCTAGCATATGGAACTGTATTACGATGGTTTTATTGCCAGGCTAGCATATGGAACTGTATTACGATGGTTTTATTGCCAGGCTAGCATATGGAACTGTATTACGATGGTTTTATTGCCAGGCTAGCATATGGAACTGTATTACGATGGTTTTATTGCCAGGCTAGCATATGGAACTGTATTACAATGGTTTTATTGCCAGGCTAGCATATGGAACTGTATTACGATGGTTTTATTGCCAGGCTAGCATATGGAACTGTATTACGATGGTTTTATTGCCAGGCTAGCATATGGAACTGTATTACGATGGTTTTATTGCCAGGCTAGCATATGGAACTGTATTACAATGGTTTTATTGCCAGGCTAGCATATGGAACTGTATTACGATGGTTTTATTGCCAGGCTAGCATATGGAACTGTATTACAATGGTTTTATTGCCAGGCTAGCATATGGAACTGTATTACGATGGTTTTATTGCCAGGCTAGCATATGGAACTGTATTACGATGGTTTTATTGCCAGGCTAGCATATGGAACTGTATTAAGATGGTTTTATTGCAAGGCTAGCATATGGAACTGTATTACGATGGTTTTATTGCCAGGCTAGCATATGGAACTGTATTACGATGGTTTTATTGCCAGGCTAGCATATGGAACTGTATTACGATGGTTTTATTGCCAGGCTAGCATATGGAACTGTATTACGATGGTTTTATTGCCAGGCTAGCATATGGAACTGTATTACGATGGTTTTATTGCCAGGCTAGCATATGGAACTGTATTACGATGGTTTTATTGCCAGGCTAGCATATGGAACTGTATTACGATGGTTTTATTGCCAGGCTAGCATATGGAACTGTATTACAATGGTTTTATTGCCAGGCTAGCATATGGAACTGTATTACGATGGTTTTATTGCCAGGCTAGCATATGGAACTGTATTACGATGGTTTTATTGCCAGGCTAGCATATGGAACTGTATTACGATGGTTTTATTGCCAGGCTAGCATATGGAACTGTATTACGATGGTTTTATTGCCAGGCTAGCATATGGAACTGTATTACGATGGTTTTATTGCCAGGCTAGCATATGGAACTGTATTACGATGGTTTTATTGCCAGGCTAGCATATGGAACTGTATTACGATGGTTTTATTGCCAGGCTAGCATATGGAACTGTATTACGATGGTTTTATTGCCAGGCTAGCATATGGAACTGTATTACGATGGTTTTATTGCCAGGCTAGCATATGGAACTGTATTACGATGGTTTTATTGCCAGGCTAGCATATGGAACTGTATTACAATGGTTTTATTGCAAGGCTAGCATATGGAACTGTATTACAATGGTTTTATTGCCAGGCTAGCATATGGAACTGTATTACGATGGTTTTATTGCCAGGCTAGCATATGGAACTGTATTACGATGGTTTTATTGCCAGGCTAGCATATGGAACTGTATTACGATGGTTTTATTGCCAGGCTAGCATATGGAACTGTATTACGATGGTTTTATTGCCAGGCTAGCATATGGAACTGTATTAAGATGGTTTTATTGCCAGGCTAGCATATGGAACTGTATTACGATGGTTTTATTGCCAGGCTAGCATATGGAACTGTATTACAATGGTTTTATTGCCAGGCTAGCATATGGAACTGTATTACGATGGTTTTATTGCAAGGCTAGCATATGGAACTGTATTACGATGGTTTTATTGCAAGGCTAGCATATGGAACTGTATTACGATGGTTTTATTGCAAGGCTAGCATATGGAACTGTATTACGATGGTTTTATTGCCAGGCTAGCATATGGAACTGTATTACGATGGTTTTATTGCCAGGCTAGCATATGGAACTGTATTACGATGGTTTTATTGCCAGGCTAGCATATGGAACTGTATTACGATGGTTTTATTGCAAGGCTAGCATATGGAACTGTATTACGATGGTTTTATTGCAAGGCTAGCATATGGAACTGTATTACGATGGTTTTATTGCCAGGCTAGCATATGGAACTGTATTACGATGGTTTTATTGCCAGGCTAGCATATGGAACTGTATTACAATGGTTTTATTGCAAGGCTAGCATATGGAACTGTATTACGATGGTTTTATTGCAAGGCTAGCATATGGAACTGTATTACGATGGTTTTATTGCCAGGCTAGCATATGGAACTGTATTACGATGGTTTTATTGCCAGGCTAGCATATGGAACTGTATTACGATGGTTTTATTGCCAGGCTAGCATATGGAACTGTATTACGATGGTTTTATTGCAAGGCTAGCATATGGAACTGTATTACGATGGTTTTATTGCAAGGCTAGCATATGGAACTGTATTACGATGGTTTTATTGCCAGGCTAGCATATGGAACTGTATTACGATGGTTTTATTGCAAGGCTAGCATATGGAACTGTATTACGATGGTTTTATTGCAAGGGTAGCTTATGGAACTGTATTACGATGGTTTTATTGCAAGGCTAGCATATGGAACTGTATTACGATGGTTTTATTGCAAGGCTAGCATATGGAACTGTATTACGATGGTTTTATTGCCAGGCTAGCATATGGAACTGTATTACGATGGTTTTATTGCCAGGCTAGCATATGGAACTGTATTACGATGGTTTTATTGCCAGGCTAGCATATGGAACTGTATTAAGATGGTCATACCATGGATCATTTTAAACCCATTGAATAACACATTCATAAACGGCAAAACAGGCAGTGAAAAAAATGTATCATAAGGAATGAGGTTTTGAAGTGTCTGTCCTATACCTACTAGATATAAGAAATCTCAAGTTATACTTCCAGTCAATAGACTGTTAATTAAGATGGTTTTATTGCTAGAAGAATCTGGTGTGTGGGAGATTCATTTAGATGGTTTTATTGCCTACCGTACAATAGATCAGGGGAGAAGCAGAAGGCTAAGAGACATAATCCTAACCTTATTGAGCAGCCAGATTTGGGTCAGAGTTAATGAGAGTTGGAGCCTTGTACAGTACATATCAAACAGAAGATGAAGACTGGGTAGTTTACTGGTGCAACTTAGACCACCCTGTCTGTAATGATAGCATTACATGTGGTTTAAAGGTCATCCCACATTCCAACATTGGTACAGTTTAGGAAGGAGGACTTCTGTTCTTCCGACATTGGCATAGACAAAGGATAAGAGAGAGATGGAGTTGTGTGTGTGTGTGTGTGTGTGTGTGTGTGTGTGTGTGTGTGTGTGTGTGTGTGTGTGTGTGTGTGTGTGTGTGTGTGTGTGTGTGTGTGTGTGTGTGTGTGTGTGTGTGTGCGTGTCTGTCAGTGTCTGAGCTGCACATCACACACACACACACACACACACACACACACACACACACACACACACACACACACACACACACACACACACACACACACACACACACACACACACACACACACTCAATAGCTAAGGGGGGGGGTTGAAGAGGTAGTGTGAGGGGGGTGCTGTCGGATTATTTAAGATTGGCAGGGACTCTGCTGTCCTAGCTTCAGGGGGAAGCTGGTTCCACCATTAGACTGCCAGGACAGAATAGAGCTTGGACTGGGCTGAATGGGAACTGCCCTCCCATAGCGGTGGGACACACACACACACACACACACACACACACACACACACACACACACACACACACACACACACACACACACACACACACACACACACACACACACACACACACACACACACACACACACACACACACACAACTCCATCTCTCTCTTATCCTTTGTCTATGCCAATGTCAGAAGAACAGAGGGCCAAGAGACCAGAGGTGGCAGAATGGAATGCTCGGGTTGGGATGTAGGGTTTTGAGCATAGCCTGAAGGTAGGGAGGGGCAGTTACTCTTGCAAGCGACATGGTCTTTTAGTGGATGCAAGCTTCAACTGGAAGCCTGTGGAGTGTGCGGAGGAGCGGGGTGACATGGGAGAACTTGGGACTGTTGAGCACCAGGTGGGCTGCAGTGTTCTGGATAAGTTGCAGGGTTTTGATAGCACAAACGGTTTGATAGCACAAGGCTCCCAAGTGGCACAGCGGTCTAAGGCACTGCATCTCAGTACAAGAGGTGTCACTACAGTCCCTGGTTCGATCCAGGCTGTATCACATCCGGCCGTGATTGGGAGTCCCATAGGCGGGTGCACAATTGGCACAGCATCGTCCGTGTTCAGCCCGGGGTAGGCTGTCATTTTAAATGCGATTTTTTTCTTAACTGACTTGCCTAGTTAAACAAAGGTTAAATAAAAAAAATATATATATAAAAAAGCAGGAGCCCAGCCAACAGTGAGTTGCAGTAGTCCAGACAGGAGGTGACAAGTGCCTGGATTAGCACATGTGTGAGATGAGGTCATACTCTAGGATGTTGTAGAGCATGAACCTGCAGGAGTGAGTCACTGCTTTGATGTTTGCAGAGAACGACAGGGTGTTGTCCAGGGTCACGCCAAGGTTCTTTGCACTCTGAGAGGGGAACACCGTGGAGTTGTCAACTGTGATGGAGAGGTCTTGGAGAGGGTAGGCCTTCCCCGGGAGGAAGAGAAGCTCTGTCTTGTCGAGCTTGAGGTGGTGGGCCGACATCCAAGCTGAGATATCTGCCAGGCATGCAGAGATGAGAGCTTTGGCAGTGTGGAGAGCCTCTGTGACACATGCAGAGATGAGCAGTCTCTGTTGAGTGATCCATCTTGAAGCTTGACTGGTTAGGGTCAAGAATATTCTTCTGAGACAGATAGCAAGAGAGTTGGTCAGAGACGGCACGCTCAAGTGTTTTGGAAAGAAAAGATACCGATTAGTAGTTTTTCACATCAGAGGAGTCAAATGTTGGCTTCTTGAAGAGGAAACTCTGCATTCTGAAGTCAAAGGGGATGCAGCCAGTTACATTTACATTACATTTCATACATTTGTGTACTGGTCCCCCCTGGGTATCGAACCCACATCACTGGCATTGCAAGTGCCGTGCTCTACCAACTGAACCACACGGGAACACATTTCACTTATTCATGTATCACAATTCCAGTGGGTCAGAAGTTTACATACACTAAGTTGATTATGCCTTTAAACAGCTTGGAAAGTTCCAGAAAATTATGTCATGTCTTTAGAAGCTTCTGATAGGTTAATTGACATTATTTGAGTCAATTGAAGGTGTACCTGTGGATATATTTCAAGGCCTACCTTCAAACTCTTTGCTTGACATGCCTCTTTGCTTGACATCATGGGAAAATCAAAATAAATCAACCAAGACCTCAGAAAAAAAATTGTAGACCTCCACAAGTCTGGTTCATCCTTGGGAGCAATTTCCAAACGCCTGAAGGTACCACGTTCATCTGTACACACAATAGTATGCAAGTTAAACACCATAGGACCACGCAGCTGTCATACCTCTCAGGAAGGAGACGCGTTCTGTCTCCTAGAGATGAACGTACTTTGGTGCGAAAAGTGCAAATTAATCCCAGAACAACAGCAAAGGACCTTGTAAAGATGCTGGAGGAAACAGGTACAAAAGTATTTATATCCACAGTAAAACGAGTCCTATATCGACATAACCTAAAAGGCCACTCAGCAAGGAAGAAGCCACTTCTCCAAAACCGCCATAAAAAAAGCCAGACTACGGTTTGCACATGGAGACAAAGATCGTACTTTTTGGAGAAATGTCCTCTGGTCTGATGAAACAAAAATAGAACTGTTTGGCCATAATGACCATCGTTATGTTTGGAGGAAAAAGGGGGATGCTTGCAAGCCGAAGAACACCATCCCAAACATGAAGCATGGGCGTGGCAGCATCATGTTGTGGGGGTGGGTCTGACTCTTGCTGCAGGAGGGACTGGTGCACTTCACAAAATAGATGGCATCATTCTGTGGCATCATTCCACAGAAAATTCTGTGGATATATTGAAGCAACATCTCAAGATATCAGTCAGGAAGTTAAAGCTTGGTCGCAAATGGATCTTCCAAATGGACAATGATCCCAAGCATACTTCCAAAGTTGTGGCAAAATGGCTTAAGGACAACAAAGTCAAGGTATTGGAGTGGCCATCACGAAGCCCTGACCTCAGTCCTATAGAAAGTTTGTGGCCAGAACTGACCTGACGCAGAGCTGACGCAGAGCTGGTGTAAACTTACATAACATGTAATCCCTTGCAAAACGGAGGAAACCGAGGCAGGGATTGTTTTGAATGTTAATTTGGTTAGGCTTTTGTTTAATTCGTTCACTCATTTTGTTAGTTTTGTGTTGGGATGTAAGCAAGCTCATTCTGTGCCAGCCTGGGGCCGTCATGCTTTCAAGGGCCACCTTTGATCATACCCACAATGCAACAGGTTGGCGGCGCATCAAACAGTATTGTGATGGTGTTGTGTTGTGGGGTCTTTTCATCTGTATAAGTGTATCACACGGCAGTGCCAACAAATGACAGATCTAGGATGTATTTTATGTCTTTAACGTAGACTTAAGGGTCTTTATTCATATGAGGTCTATGTGTACTTACAGTTGCACTGGTAGAATGTTCTGGAGTCTTTGATTGCTACTGTAGCAATGTGTTCTTGGTTTGAAGCTGTGGCTTGTTTGAAGTACTTATAGTAGGTTAGAGCTTTAGTTGTAGACATCAAATGCTATAGTTGTAGAGGTAACTTTAGATTGCAAGAATCTCTTACAACTCCTCAATGTTCCGTGTTGTGTTTTATGTCACTGTTTTCCCTCAAGGTCTTCTGCAGTGTGTCTGAGTGCAGTGTTTTGTGTTTTGTAGTGTCTTGCTGTGGTGTATTGCCTGTGCATTATGTGCCACTGTGTTCCTACCACATGTTGACTGACTGAGTGACACTCCCTGACTTTATAACTGAACTTCAGTAAAGGGTCAATCTGAACAAATAGAAGTAGATGCTAGAAGGGGAATTAATCCACTGAGGTGATGGAATTAATGATGTCTTATAAAGTATAAACAAGTGCTAAAGGGAGTGCTATGCAGTCTTTATGAGCAAAGCTCTGTGTAACTAAGTACCTGTTTGTTTGTCCTTCTTTTCCCTTTGAACTGAAATGGGAAGACAAACCGAACAATTAACAACTATAAATGAATATGTAATCAAAACACTGCAAATCAAACCAATCAAATCACATCAAACCAATCAAAACCACACAAACTGTATGCTTGAATCAGGTTGTAGAGTATCCTCATTCAAGCCATCAACTACTAAGGTATGTGCAGCATGGCACCATAGCCCACTAGTGCTTCAGCTTCAGTACCACATAGTCCAGGAATAATACTTCCATAGCAGACTCAGCAAACAAATAATAACCACAGCAGATCACTACAGCAGTACAAACTGAGAGAATCATCGTCTGATGCTGCATTGGGCTATATTTTCTATTCAGTATTGGTAAATAATTAATAAGAGTGCTCTTGTAGTTTTATCATGACTCATGAGGTACATAATAAGAGAATGAACATCAATCCAAACTGGTACTCTGATAATGTCTCAGTACTGTTACTTTTAGGGTCTGACTCTTGAGGTTGTAGGATCAATAAAACATAATGAGAGAGAGAGAGAGAGAGAGAGAGAGAGAGAGAGAGAGAGAGAGAGAGAGAGAGAGAGAGAGAGAGAGAGAGAGAGGGAGAGAAAAAGAGAGAGAGAGAGAGAGAGAGAGAGAGAGAGAGAGAGAGAGAGAGAGAGAGAGAGAGAGAGAGAGAGAGAGAGAGAGAGAGAGAGAGAGAGAGAGAGAGAGAGAGAGAGCAATATTATTAATTGTGGAGGCAGGTTGCCCAGTGGTTAGAGTGTTGGACTAGCAACCAAAAGTTTGCAAGATCAAATCCCTGGGCTGACAAGGTAAAAATGAACTGAAAAAGGAACTTAATCCACTCTTCCAAGGCTATCATTGAAAAAAATAACTTGTTCTTAACTGACTTGCCTAGTAAAATATTTTTTTTCTAAATCTCTATTTTAAATACAATTATGATACAAGACTTTCCTTCTCCTCTGTATATTTGTAAGACCAGTATTCTGGGCTGCTGTGGTATTTATTTCTTCATTAGTGGCTTTAAGTAAGTGGCTAGAACAATCAGTGGGACGCAGGGTGGTATGCTGCTGAAATCTTGAAATCATGAAAGAGAAACAGCATTCCATTAGTATTTGCATGTGCAGATGCCTACTTATTGGAGATGTAAATAATTGAATGCCTAACAAACAATGACAGAAAGAGAAAGAGAGAAATAACGGGAGGAGGAAGAGAGATGTGGAGAGAAACAATTCAGCAGTTGACTGGGGAAGGAGGGAGGAGGAAGGAGGGAGGAGAGGCTGAATAGCAGAGGTGGTTAACTTTTAACAGGCTTTCTCTGAATACCCCTCCGTTTTAAAATGTTCATTCTGCTCAACCCCAAAAGAGTCTGGTATTGCGTGGTGATCTACTCCCACACCATGGCTTTAGACACTTATTCATGTCCACCTTGCATCACTCCATCTCTCTGCCTGCTCACTGATCTTTCATCCAGTCTCACACAGCCCCATCTCTACCCTCTCCATTAAACTAGAGGCATCGGGTCACTGATTAAACAACAACAGCAAAAGCCGAAAGCCTTCCAATCAATTTCTGTTGTCTTTCTCTCACTCAGACACGGCCTCTCTCTAAAGATAATGATGTTGGTTAGCTACTTTCTTATTACCCATCTGCATTCACTATGTACTTGGCACAGTAAAGGAAATGAGAAGGCTGGAAAAAGAGGAACAGAGAAGTAGGTATCACTCAGTCGGCTCTATGCTTTTCTGTTGTAATGTTGGGAACTTTCTTAGAGTGTCTCTTTGGTCTCTTTGTTACAGGGTGTTAAAGTGTATCGAGCCCATTTCTCTGTTAGTTTTCATCCCTGGTGACAGCTCACTGCGGTTTACTGACAGGCAGCTTCCAGAGTCTGTCTGCTCCAGTTTCATCCCCTCCATCTTGTCCCTGCTGTCTGTGATAAGGCTCTGTGATCCTCTACAGCTCTCTGACTGACACATTCCAAACTTACCTCTTTAGTCCTCCCAGTTCATTCAACAGTAGAAAATTATACAAATAAAAAACTCTCTGCTCTGACAAAGTGAGAGCCCAAAATACTTCTTCAACCACCACAGTGTCAAATCAAATCACATTTTATTGTTCACATATACGTGTTTAGCAGATCTTATTGCGGGTGTAGCGAAATGCTTCTGTGTAGCAAAATGCTTATGTGTGTGTGCGTGCGTATGTGTGTGTATGTCTGTGCTTCAGTGTGTACTGTATTAGTGCTCCAATGGATCCCTTGCCATGATTGGCTACACTCGTATTATTTGGTTGTCAGCGCTCCCCCTCCTCCCTGCTCCCTGCTCCCTCCTCTCCTCCCTGCACCCTCCTCCCGGCTCCCTCCTCCCTGCTCCCTCCTTCCTCCTCCCTCCTCCCTCCTCCATGCTCCCTCCTCCCTCCTCCCTGCTCCCTTCTCCCTCCTCCCTGCTCCCTTCTCCCTCCTCCATGCTCCCTCCTCCCTCCTCCCTCCTCCCTGCTCCCTTCTCCCTCCTCCCTGCTCCGTCCTCCCCAACCCTACAGCAGCTTCTGCACTACTGTATCTCCTCAAGCCTCAGATTCATCCTCTCACCTGCCTCTTCCTTTCCCTCCTCTGTCTCCTTTCCTCCCTGTGTACCTCTTGACCTACTCCTTATCTATGGAAGGAACTGCTAATATGGAATAGAGTGAATGAGTGAAGCGTATTCTGTTGAGCAGCAGGGAGAGAGGGTGCTAGTGTTGTCATCCCGAGCTGGGTTTGGACCCAGGGTATGTATGAACCACTTGAGATGCTTAAATGTCTGTTCATCTGATTGAGGCTGTAGTCAACCCCTGATGATTCCATTCTTGGGTTGTTTTGAGGTGCTATTGGTTTTGTTTTTACAAATATTACAATCTAAATATTTGCATTGTTAGATGGTCAATAATAGACGGCAGGATAATAGCACAGTTGCTAGGTGATTCGATATGCTTGTCAGTTGAACACACAGAAGCAAGACTTCCAAGGCTTTCCATTCATATTTTTTTTATTGTTTTTTAAAATTTAAGTCTGTTCTGCCTTCAACGTGTTTGACCTTGATTTGAAATGATTAGGAGAACTATAGCTACACCTTGAACCTGGCTTTGTAGATACACCAGCCTTGAGTGAACAATTGCTAAGTCTTTTGTAGTCTAAATAATGTTGCTTCTTTCTGAAGGATTTTCCATTTCCAATTTATCCTCCCAAACCTGTCATATTGAATAGGGTGTAATATCATATCTATTCTTGAAAGACCATTCCATTTGATCTCCTTCATTTTCTGGTTCTTATCAAAAGAGGGTTAGATGTATATCAGTGAATTAATGAAAGAAAAGACAGAAAGCAGACATTTCACTCTGATTGACTGCTTCACTTTAGAATGCTTGAGCAGACAAATTGAAAACCTCCCTTTCATCTTCTATCTGACATGTATCCATATCCGCAGCTAATTGGACGGTCACGCACATCATTTTTAATTATTAAGGCCCTTCATTTGCCGGTCCGGCAGTGACATCACAGCCTTTGTTGTGGTGGTGATATGTGATCCTCTGTAATAACTGTGTGGTGTTATTGGACACCCTTGTTTTCTATTGTGATGGGGGTCGGGGAGTTTAGAGACTGTCTCATCAATGTGATATTCATCTCTGCAAAATGTTTCCATCCTGATGGTGCAGTGTGTTACATTGGTGTAGGGTTTAGTTAGTTACTGTCAGTTTTCATCATGTACTTACATGGTTCTTTGTTGAATGAGCTCCTCCTTAGATTAATATAAAGGTTAACTAAGAGAGTCAGCAAAGTGCTCCGAATGACAGCATAATGACAACAGTTCATGAAATTTAGGAAATTGTCTTTGCCATTAGTCCAAAAGTGGGAGCTCTTCCCAGATATTTGACCTGATTTCACTGTGTCGGATTTCAGTAGTTTCTTTCTATTTCTCCTCTTGTCTTCCTCCATCAGAGCAGGGAAGGGGGTATTCTCAGCCATGAAGCTCCACAAGAGCAAGAGCTCCAGAGACGACCACAAGAAAGGTAGGCTTTTACTAATCAGCTCCTAATCCAGACCTTGATAAGAAGGGTAGGCTTTTACTAATCAGCTGCTCATCCAGACCTTGAAAAAAGGGTAGGCTTTTACTAATCAGCTCCTAATCCAGACCTTGAAAAAAGGGTAGGCTTTTACTAATCAGCTCCTAATCCAGACCTTGATAAGAAGGGTAGGCTTTTACTAATCAGCTGCTCATCCAGACCTTGATAAGAAGGGTAGGCTTTTACTAATCAGCTGCTCATCCAGACCTTGATAAGAAGGGTAGGCTTTTACTAATCAGCTGCTCATCCAGACCTTGATAAGAAGGGTAGGCTTTTACTAATCAGCTGCTCATCCAGACCTTGATAAGAAGGGTAGGCTTTTACTAATCAGCTCCTAATCCAGACCTTGATAAAAAGGGTCGGCTTTTACTAATCAGCTGCTCATCCAGACCTTGAAAAAAGGGTAGGCTTTTACTTATCAGCTGCTCATCCAGACCTTGATAAGAAGGGTAGGCTTTTACTAATCAGCTGCTCATTCAGACCTTGAAAAAAGGTTAGGCTTTTACTTATCAGCGCCTTATCCAGACCTTGATAAGAAGGGTAGGCTTTTACTAACCAGCTCCTTATCCAGACTTTGATAATAAGGGTAGGATTTTACTAACCAGTTGATTATCCAGACCTTGAAATAAAGGATCGGTTTTTACTAGCCAGCTGATTATCCAGACCTTGAAAAAATTGTAGGTTTTTACTAATCAGCTTATTATCCAGACCTTGATAAGAAGGGTAGGTTTTTACTAATCAACTGATTATCCGGACCTTGTTAAGCTGAATCAGGTGTGTTAGAGCAGAGATATCCCAGTGACTCTTCAGGAGGAGGGTTGCCAACCCCTGGCATAAACTCACATGGGTTATTGTGATGGCACCCCACAGATGAGCCAGCCACCCTGGACATGGAGGATCTGGACAGGAAGGCCTTACGTCTGGGAGGGTTTGTGGGTCTGGACCCAGACTGCATCTCCCTGGCATCCGTCACCGCCGTCACCACCAATGTCTCCAACAAGAGGTCAGTGTACTGTATACTTGCTCTACATCTGTTAGTGCAATGATCCATTGACCCTTTATAACACTCTTATTCATGTTTATAACCCACACTAAATTACTATACCAAATTGAGTAAATAGTCAACTGCTCTGATTTGTGTCTTCTTGATGCTCTCAGGTCAAAGCCTGATATCAAGATGGAACCTAGTTCTGGGAGGCCTGTGGATTACCAGGTGAGAGGAGGAAAGGAATTACCACGACTTCAGTCACTGCTGGAAATGTATATTGTATACACTGTGGTCAGATGTAACCATGCCTGTCCAGTTTGTTTAACAACTAGCCCCTAAAGGCAGACAAGGCTTAACCCCTGCCAGCTGTGTGTCTTTGTCTTCACTGTATCTACGCATCCTTAGCTCCATTACACAATAGCTGCTGCAGTTCGTGGAGAGAGGGATTTTTTTCTTGGATTGTATTAGGATCCCAATTTACTGACTCCAGTAGGGATGAATGGATAGGATATAGTGTCTTCACACTGGGTGGTTAGAACAAAAGCTAGCAGCTCATTAATGTAGCCTAACTTCAGGCTGCAGCTACTCTCCCCTGCCAGCAACAGCACACTGGCCTATATACATTCATGTACCAGTCTCTGTGACCACAAACCACAACTCTGCACACCAACTGAGATGTTCACAGCACAGTCTATGTGTGCCTTGCACTGTGCTGGGCTCCTTAGTAAAGGTATAAAGGTATAATTAACCTTCAGGGATAGGAGTCGCCTCTCTAGTCAAAACCTCCAGTTTGATTTTCATCTTGATTGTTTGGCTTGGTACCCTTTTGTTATGGTGCATTTACTCACCTTTAGATGGAAGGTTTTGGAGTAAAATGAATCCCGGCTAGAATATTGCCTACCTGCTTATTCCCTTCTGAGTCCTATAATCATCCAACCGGGATTTCCGAAAAACCTGTTTCCTTAAGAAAATGTTCTGTTATTTTGCAACGTATTAGATTAGCATCACAGTGGTCGAGGCCAGGCAGCTGGTAGGCCTAAACATGGACCCTGTTGTCTGTGTGGAGATTGGGGAAGACAAGAAGTACACCTCCATGAAGGAATCCACCAACTGCCCCTACTACAATGAGGTAAGTGCGTCTCTCTCTCTCTCTCTCTCTCTCTCCCTCTCTCTCTCTCCATCTCTCTCTCCCTCTCTCTCTCTCGCTCTCTCCTTCTCTTTCTCTCTTTCTCATTCTCTCTATCTCTCCCTTTCTCTCTCTCCCTCTCTCTTTTTCATTGTCTCTCCCTCACTTCTCTCCCTCCCTCCCTCCCTCCCTCGCCTCCCCTCTTTCTTCTATAGTATGTGTGTAATTGAGTTGAAACAGTGAGAAGAGCAGCCATTCTCAGTCCAGAGTCTCAACACCAGGCTGGCTCTGTTCAGAACAAAGCCTCTGCCTGTAAGGGCTCAGCAGGGCTCTACACATTACACTCTTATTTCACGAGAGGGAGGCTGAGCAAAACATTAAAGCATTATTCAGTCGATGCCCTGATCCAGCTAGGGTGACAAGCATGTTAATCAGTACTAATTACCCTTGTATTATATAAGATTAACCTGGACGCTACACAGAATTGATCCAACCGATGCTGAAAGTATGTTCATTTGATCATCATTGGTTGTATTCTGTAGAAACATGTCTGTTGTGTTCATGATCCGTGAATCATTATCGGGTTGATTTATTCAATTGAACCTTTGAATCTCCTGAACACAATGGAATGATCATCCCAAGGTACAACATGGGTCATTTGACAGAGAGTAAGGCTAAGGTATTTGTCACATCTCATAATGTCTTATCTTCTCCCCACAGTATTTTGTCTTTGACTTCCACGTCCCACCAGATGTCATGTTTGACAAGATCCTCAAGCTCTCAGTAAGTGGCATACATATCTTATACCCACACACAGTAACACACACACACACCTACTCAATCTTTATCTTTACAGTAGCAGCCTTTGAGCATGAACCTAACCCTACTCCACTCAACTGCTTCCAAAACAACACCAAGACGAACAGTCTCTATGGCAGGTCTAATGTAGCGCATATGTTTGCAGTATATTCTATATGTTCTCCTCTGTCTTTCACTAGGTGATCCACTCCAAGAACCTGCTGCGGAGTGGCACCTTGGTTGGCACCTTCAAGCTAGATGTTGGCACCGTCTACTCCCAGCCTGGTAAGGGTGTTGAGACTGGACCCATAATGTCTCAGAACCTCTTATAAGGATACACGATGATTAATAAGTTTCAATTAATAGATGATTGGTTGACACCTGTGTCACAGAGCACCAGTTCTACCACAAGTGGGCCATGCTGTCTGACCCTGATGACATCACGGCGGGGTGCAAAGGATACATCAAGTGTGACATCGCCGTGGTGGGGAAGGGGGACAATATCAAGACTCCCCACAAAGCCAACGAGACGGATGAAGACGACATAGAGGGGTAAGAGAATGTTTAATTGGGGCAAAATAATGTCAAAGGGTTATACAATGTTCTAGTGGACAGATAATGTTGTAGAGTGGTCAGGTCATAAGATATAAAAGGCCAGAGAATGTTATCAAGGGGTTTTGATGAGACAAAATCAGACTTTTTTTTCAACCTTTTTTTTCTGGTCAGGAACCTCCTGCTTCCAGAGGGAGTTCCGTTGGAGAGGCAGTGGGCGCGGTTCTACGTGAAGATCTACCGAGCCGAGGGCCTTCCCAAGATGAACACCAGCATCATGGCCAATGTGAAGAAGGCCTTCATAGGGGAGAACAGAGACCTGGTGGACCCCTACGTACAAGTGGTCTTCGCTGGACAGAGAGTAGGTTCACTACAGCCGCTACTCAGGAGATCAGGACACCATGAACCTGAAGACGTTTTATTGAAACTGTCTGTTTTATTTCTTTGTTGGATAAACAAAATAGACAAATGGCATTACATAATGGATCACAATCACATTATAAATACAGTATACATTATTTACAATATATACATAATATGAAGTGTCTTAGTATAAGAATTAAATGTGTGTCAATCCAAACGTATGTTGTTGTTTCCTCCAGGGGAAGACGTCTGTACAGAAGAGCAGTTATGAGCCCATCTGGAACGAGCAGGTGGTCTTCACAGAGATGTTTCCTCCGCTCTGCAAACGCATCAAGGTCCAGATACGAGACTCTGACAAAGTCAATGACGTTGCCATAGGAACGCACTTCATTGACCTGCGAAAGATCGCCAACGATGGTGACAAAGGTAAGGTGATATATCTACCCAGTCCATAGATCAACATTAGCCTCAATATTGATAGGTCATCAGGTCAAGCCAATGTTATTGTAGCACATTAGTTATTTTGGTGCTAAGTCATTTTTACCAAGTCATTAGAGGGTTTAAATGTCTATAGAAAAGTCTTCAGCCAAAAAGTGCTTGAGAAAAACAAGTACACAAGAAAGTCCATTTCAAAACACAGTCTTACTCCAACAGATTACGCCAGCGTCGTCCTCAGTCCAAATGCCGATTCACCTCGGCTTTCCCACACGGTGAAGCTGGATAAGCGAGCTAAACACAAGAGAATATGGGCCAGTGCCTCGTTCCGCACAGCACTCCAAACATACACTCAAATGTGTGAAGAAAATGTTCTCTCTATCGTATAGCTGGCTGTGCTTTAAAACTACCACTGGACTGGATTAAAAATAATCAGAAATGTCAAAAAGGATAACTGTGCAAACAATGCTAAGCAAAACACTCCACCTAACTTTTCATGTATCGCCAACTTGCCACTGAGCACGGTAGTCCAACTGGCCCCCCAGCCGGGTAAACAAAACAAAAACATTTTGTTTTATTGAATGCCAGCAAAGCCACTACACAACACAACACTAAACAATAGAATAATTGCACTATAACGGTGACAAGCTGTGCCCACAAACTAAAATATATATATATTTAACCTTTATTTAACTAGGCAAGTCAGTTAAGAACAAATTCTTATTTACAATGATGGCCTACCAAATGGCAAAAGGCCTTCTGCGGGGACGGGGACTGGGAAAATAAAGCTGTCCCGACAGCAGAGTCTCAACAGCAGTCCCAACACCTTACCACTGCTACACCAGGCTATCAGCGGAGCCTTGTCTGGCAGTGAAACAGTTCATTCAGCCTCATTTACTGCCTTTTGATAAAACATAGCTGATATGGCTTGCTTAACTTCTCTGGAATATGTGGGACGGTAGCGTCCCACTTGGCCAAAAGCCAGAAAAAATGTAGCGTGCCAAATTCAAATATATTACTATAAAAATCAATCTTTCATGAAATCACACATGAAATACACCAAATTAAAGCTACACATGTTGTGAATCCAGCCAACATGTCTGATTTCAAAAAGGATTTACGGCGAAAGCACACCAAACGATTATGTTAGCTCAGTACATAGCCACAGAAAAACACAGCCATTTTCCCAGCAAAAGATAGTAGTCACAAAAAGCAGAAATAGAGATAAAATGAATCACTAACCTTTGATGACCTTCATCAGATGACAATCATAGGACATCATGTTACACAATACATTTTTGTTTTTGTTCTATAATGTGCATATTTATATCCACAAATGTTAGTTTACATTGGCGCCATGTTCAGAAATGCCTCCAAAATATCCGGAGAAATTGAACTTTGAAGAAAGATACATGTTTTACATATATTTAAAGATACACTTGTTCTTAATGCAACCGCTGTGTCAGATTTCAAAAAAACTTTACGTAAAAAGCACACCATGCAATAATCTGAGACGGCGCTCAAACATAACAACATTTCTCCGCCATGTTGGAGTCAACAGAAATACGAACTTACATAATAAATATTCCCTTACCTTTGATCATCTTCATCAGAATGCACTCCCAGGAATCCTAGTTCCACAATAAATTGTTGTTTTGTTCAATAATGTCCATTACTTATGTCTAGTAGCTACTTTTGCTAGCATGTTTAGTGCACATGTCCAAACGCTCGCGCAAATGCAGGCGAACTCGGACGAAAACTTCAAAAAGTTATATAACAGGTCGAATAAACTGGTCAAACTAAGTAGAGAATCAATCTTCAGGATGTTGTTATCATATATATCCAATAACGTTCCAACCGGAGCATTCCTTCATGTCTGTAGAAGTTATGGAACGCAAGGCGATATCATGAGGAAAGCGCGTGACCAGGAACTGGCAATCTGCCAGACCACTGACTCATTCCCCTCCCCTCTGGCCCCACAACACAGCATAAGCTTCATTCCACGTTCTACAGACTGTTGACATCTAGTGGAAGGCGTAGGAAGTGCAAACAGATCCATATCTTACAGGGAATTGAATCGGTGATGAGTTGAACATTGACCAGTCTCAGAATTCTCACTTCCTGTTTGGATTTTTTCTCAGGTTTTTGCATGCCATATGAGTTCTGTTATAATCACAGACATCAGTCAAACAGTTTTAGAAACTTCAGAGTGTTTTATATCCAATAGTAATAATAATATGCATATATTAGCATCTGGGACAGAGTAGCAGTTCACTATGGGCACGCAATTCATCCAAAAGTGAAAATGCTGCCCCCTATCATAAAGAAGTTAAACAAATGTGGTTTCTACTGACAATTGAGATATACAAACTATGGCATAAGGGGACGACGAGCGGATAAGAGGCAATCCGTAATTTCGATTAAGACATTAAATGAACGAGCTAGGATGGACGTAGTCAATAGAACGTCGTTCAGCACTTTTGAAATGTACAGCGACAGAATTCAGAACATGCGCCGTTCTTACAGTATTCTCCCTGTACACCAAGCCAGAACCGTAGGATAAATAAAGGAGGCATATAAGCAGACAATGAAAGCTCTTACAATATTCAATGATGACATTTCTCTAAAACAGGCTATAGGCTACCTGCACCAAGTCAGAACAGAAGGTGAAATTATAAGGGGAAAAGGGACCGACTTATTAGGGGGAAGCACATGGGCTACTAACAGCTTACTACACAACATACACTTAGTATTACTTTCTTAGCTACAGTATATATACACTACCGTTCAAAAGTTTGGGGTCACTTAGAAATGTCCTTGTTTTTTAAAGAAAAGCATATTTTTCATCCATTAAAATAACATCAAATTAATCAGAATGTCACGCCCTGACCATAGAGAGCCCTTGGTTTTCTATGGTGTTGTAGGTCAGGCGTGACTAGGGGGTGTTCTAGTCGATGCATTTCCATGTTGGTGCTCTTAGTATGGTTCCCAATTAGAGGCAGCTGATATTCGTTGTCTCTAATTGGGGATCATACTTAAGGTGTCCCTGTTCCCACCTGCATTTGTGGGATATTGTTTTGTTGAGTGCAGATGTGCGCTCTGTTACTTCACGGTCATTGTTTGCTTATTGTTTTGTTTAAGTTTCACTAATAAAATATGTGGAATTCGAATCACCCTGCGCCTTGGTCCGTCTATCTTAAAACCTTTTGTCAATAGGGGGTGCTATTTGCACTTTGTAAAAAATTTGTTCCCAAATTAAACTGCCTCGTACTCAATTCTTGCTCGTACAATATGCATATTATTATTACTATTGGATAGAAAACACTCTCTAGTTTCTAAAACCGTTTGAATTATTTCTCTGAGTGAAACAGAACTCATTCTGCAGCACACTTCCTGTCAAGAAGTGAGATTTCTGAAATCGAGGTCTCTGTTCCAGGGTCGGTTTATAAATTCCCTTGTAAGCTATGGGGCTACATGCACTGCATACGCCTTCCCCTAGATGTCAGTAAGCGGTGAGACTTTGAATGGAGTGGATAGCACCATCTGGGGGAGTATAAAGCCTCTTGGAACGGAAGGACCGACCTTTTCGACGCGGGGCCTGACGCAGGAGGGACACCAGGCATGGCGTCCTGAAAAGCTTTCGGTTTAGCAGTTCTATATCTCCGGCTCTGATTTAATTAGTTTTTTGTCTTAAAAACTTCATAAGGTAGTTAATTTAAACCGACTTATAGCAGTTTATATCAGTTTATTGCGATTTTCTGGAGTTTCTTTGTCAGGCGTTATCGCGAGTTGGGCACCTCTCCGGTACATCGCTGGCGTTAGCAGCTAATTCTACAGGAGTAGAGGACATCTTTCAACCAAAAGACGATTGTTCTGGACAAAGGACCACTTGCCCAAGATTCTGATGGAAGCTCATCAAAAAGTAAGAGCTATTTATGATGTTAATTCGTATTTCTGTGGAAAAATGTAAAATTATTAGTCCGCCATTAATTTCGGCATGGTCTCGCTGTAACGCACGCTGTATGTCGAGTAACGTTAATTTTAAAAATCTAACACAGCGGTTGCATTAAGAACTAATGTATCTTTCATTTGCTGTCCAACTTGTATTTTTTAGTCAAGTTTACGATTAGTTATCGATTAGATTAGGTGCCTCTCCAAGATGGCGCCGGCCAGATTGCTTCAAGTTTGGCTACATTTCACATTGTATACCCACGATTTGTGCCGTTAAATATGCACATTTTCGAACAAATCCTATATGCATTGTGTAATATGATGTTACGGGACTGTCATCTGATGAAGTATATGAAGGTTAGTCAAAAATTATATATCTTTTGCTGGTTTGTTAGGATCGCTAACCTTTGCTGCTGGTAAACGGCTTGTGTTTCTGGCTATTGTGGTAAGCTAATATAATGCTATGTTGTGTTTTCGCTGTAAAACACTTAAAAAATCTGAAATATTGGCTGGATTCACAAGATGTTGGTCTTTCATTTGCTGTACGCTGTGTATTTTTCAGAAATGTTTTATGATGAGTATTTAGGTATTTGACGTTGGTCTCTGTAATTATTCTGGCTGCTTCGGCACTATTTCAGATTGCAGCTGCAATGTAGAACTGTGATTTATACCTGAAATATGCAAATTTTTCTAACAAAACATATGCTATACAATAAATGTGTTATCAGACTGTCATTTGATGAAGTTGTTTCTTGGTTAGTGGCTATTTATATCTTTATTTGGTCGAAATTGTGATAGCTACCTATGCAGGAAAAAAATTGTGGGAAAAAAAGTTGTGTCTTTTGCTATCATGGTTAGCTAATAGATTTACATATTGTGTCTTCCCTGTAAAACATTTTAAAAATCAGAAATGATGGCTGGATTCACAAGATGTGTATCTTTCATCTGGTGTCTTGGACTTGTGATTTAATGATATTTAGATGCTAGTATTTACTTGTGACGCTATGCTAGGCTATGCTAGTCAGCTTTTTTACTGATGGGGGTGCTCCCGGATCCGGGATTGTGTGCAACTAGAAGATAACAACCGTGACACAGAAATACAGTGTAGACATTGTTAATGTTGTAAACTACTATTGTAGCTGGAAACGGGATATTTTTTTGTTGTTGAGTATCTGGAGCATCAGTATTTGTGGGTTCAATTACAGGCTCGATTACAGGCTCAAAATGGCCAGAAACAAAGACCTTTCTTCTGAAACTCGTCAGTCTATTCTTGTTCTGAGAAATTAAGGCTATTCCATTCGAGAAATGGCCAAGAAACTGAAGATCTCGTACAACGCTGTGTACTACTCCCTTCACAGAACAGCGCAAACTGTTTCTAACCAGAATAGAAAGAGGAGTGGGAGGCCCCGGTGCACAACTGAGCAAGAGGACAAGTACATTAGAGTGTCTAGTTTGAGAAACAGACACCTCACAAGTCCTGAAACTGGCAGCTTCATTAAATAGTACCCGCAAAACACCAGTCTCAACTTCAACAATGAAGAGGCGACTCCAGGATGCTGGCCTTCTAGGCAGAGTTCCTCTGTCCAGTGTCTTTTGCCCATCTTAATCTTTTATTTTTATTGGCCAGTCTGAGATACGGCTTTTTCTTTGCAACACTGCCTAGAAGGCCAGCATCCCGGAGTCGCCTCTTCACTGTTGACGTTGAGACTGGTGTTTCCAGATACAATAGTCATTTACAATATTCACAATGTCTACACTGTATTTCTGATCAATTTGATGTTATTTTAATGGACCAAAAATGTGCTTTTATTTCAAAACAAGGACAATTCTATTTGACCCCAAACTTTTGAACGGTAGTGTATATGTCTCTGTCATATTACATCATTTAAGCAGCAGCATACATTACATTTTTGGACTCACCTTGTTGTGCTGTGCTCACTTGAACAGGAAGGTCCTTTGTGGGAAAAGTTTGTCATCAAACTTTGTCATCAAAGTCTGGCATTCTCTGGATTTATGGTGCTTTCAAGACAACTGGGAACTGATTAAAAACAAGGTTGAATCATGATGACGTCAGTGATCCTCCGGTTGGAGCTCTAGCCTGTCTAGGACACACGTTCCGCTAGCGGAACCCCCCCCACACATTCCACTGAAAAGGCAGCGCGGGAAATTCAAAAATATGTTTTTGAAATATTTAACTTTCACACATTAACAAGTCCAATACAGCAAATGAAAGATGAACATCTTGTGAATCCAGCCAACATTTCCGATTTTTTAAATGTTTTACAGCGAAAACACAACATATATTTATGTTAGCTCACCACCAAATCCAAAAAAGCACAGACATTTTTCACAGCAAAGATAGCTTTCACAAAACCCACAAATAGAGATAAAATTAATCACTAACCTTTGAACATCTTCACCAGATGAGTCATATGACATCATGTTACACAATACATTTATGTTTTGTTCGATAATGTGCATATATATATATAAAAAGAATCTCAGTTTACATTGGCGCGTTACGTGCAGTAATGTTTTGATTCCAAAACATCCGGTGATTTTGCAGAAATACTCATAATAAACATTGATAAAAGATGCAAGTGTTATTCACAGAATTAAAGATAAACTTATCCTCTATGCAACCGCTGTGTCAGATTTCAAAATAAACTTTACGGAAAAATAATAATCTGAGAACGGCGCTCAGAGCACAATCCAGCCAAAGAAATAGTCGCCATTTTGGCATCAACAGAAGCTACAAAAACACTATAAATATGCACTTACCTTCGAATAACTTCATCAGAAGGCACTCCCAGGATTCCCAGTTCGACAATAAATGACTGAAAAGTTCCATAAAGCCCATCATTTAGCCACTTGTTGTTAGCATGTTCAGCCCACGAATCCATTTTCATGACGCACGAGCAATCCCTCCAGACAAAAACTCAAAAAGTTCCGTTACAGGTCATAGAAACAAGTCAAATGATGTATGCAATCCATATTTAGGATGTGTTTAACATTAATCATCAATAAGGATCCAACCGGAGAATTTCATTGTCTGAAGAAAGAGCATTGGAACGAGAGCACTCTCTCTCACTCGCGCGCAAAATGAGACTGAAAATTTCTGAAGACCACTCAGTAAAATAGCTCCTATGAGCCCCTCCTTTATAGTAGAATCATATAACCAAAATCTAAAGACGGTGACATCAAGTGGAAGCCCTAGGAAGTGTTTCCTCATCCATAACTATAATGGGTATCATTTGGCACTGTTTTGAAAATCGAGTTCTCACTTCCTGTTTGGACTTCTTCTCAGGTTTTTGTCTACCAAATGAGTTTTGTTATACTTACAGACATAATTCAAACAGTTTTAGAAACTTCAGAGTGTTTTCTATACAATAGTAATAATAATATGCATGTATTACCTTCTGGGACAGAGTAGGAGGAAATTCCGTTTGGGCACGCAATTTGTTCAAAGTGGAAATGCTGCCCCCTGTCCCGATGAAGCTAGAGCAGGGGTGGGCAATTCCAGTCCTTGAGGGCCTGATTGGTGTCACAGTTTTGCCCCAGCCCCAGCTAACATACCTGACTCCAATAGTCACCTAATCATGATCTCCAGTTTAGAATGCAATTTCATTAATCAGCTGTGTTTGCTAGGGATGGAGAAAAAGTGTGACACCAATCAGGCCCTCGAGGACTAGAGTTGCCCACCCCTGCTCTGGAGAGAGGTCTGGAACTCACTGAAGTCTGAGATTTCCCAGTTACGGGTTTCCAGTTGTTTTGAGCGTAGGAGAAGTCATGCTGGATTGACAGCGTGACCAATGTTGAATGTTTATCCTTTTAAGTTTTATCTATAATTTCTTGGTTATTTCTCTTCATATGACAAGGATCGAAACTGATTTGCCAGTAGATTGTCGACATGATTCATGATGATGACTTCTAGCTTGGTAGCTAAGATTTTGAAGGTATGATGTTGACATGATCAGTCCAATCAAAGCTATGGTAGGTATAATGTGATTGACGTAATTGTATCTGTAGCCAATGACCTTGAGCCTTCTTGGATGGGTACTTCTAATGTTCTGTCTTTGTCTTATCACACCTGGCTTCACTCAACCAATTACTTGTTTATTATTTAACCCTCTGTTCCCCATGTTGTGTTCGTGAGTGATTGGTTTTTGTAATTTGGTCCGTGTTTGTGGGCTTTCATTGTTGCCTTGTATATTTGTATTTTTTGAGTAAAGTACTTTGATTACTCATATCTGCTGTCCTGCGCCTGACTCGCTACACATAGGACCTTTACAACAATGCTGCTGCGCTTCAGGCTCTATGAAGGCTGGCTTGATCTAGCAGTTGTGGCTCCAGGACTATAGACAGGTATAGACAGGTTACTTTCTTCTTCTTCATTGGCGTTTTAGGGCTGACTACACCAGAAACATTGAATGTGGGAAATAAACCACTGGATGCAGGAAATAAAAAAAGGGGGAAAGGGAAATAAACTAAAATGTTTAATCCACTCAAACATCTCAACAAAATAAAAATGTAGTCCTTCAAAATACACTCCACGCCCTACTCAGATGCGGTGACCTGAGAGGACAGAACTGCTGCTCCAGTCAGTACACCATGCAGCTCCTCCTTACCACATCATATTCCCCAGCAAATCATACTCTTTGCAAACAAATAACATGTGCCCAAATGCTTTGCAGTTGGAAAACTGCAGTAACCTGAGGACAAATGCCCTCATCGGGTAACTCACATATCCCATGTTGACATGAGTAGGGAGAGACTCATCAAAAAACAGCAACACAGTCATACTCTCTATTTTCTTCAAGTACCAACTACTCGAGGAATGTTCATCTTGATCTTCTCAGCTACAACTTCCACAGACTTGAGAAATCATGCCCTTGATTGGTGCCCTGCTCCGAAATATCCTGAGGGAAACAAAGGTGGACAACCCTGCCCCAACCCCATTGGTCCATGCGGGCAGCGCCCACAGTTCCGATTTGTGCAGGGTCTTGTTCATCAGAGTCAATAATCCATTGGGAAGCTCAGGTGGTAAGTTCAGAGGTCGTCACCTGCGTGGGAGTATCACAACAAAAGAAGCATGCATAAATACAAACTTGATAAAATACTCAAATAGTTCAAAACACACGTAAGGAATAAATACTTTCCAGGAAGGTAAGTCTTTCAATTCCACTGCAAATCATAATGTCTTCATGCAAAAAACGAAGTTATCATTTACGTAGTCCACAGAAAAAGTAAGAAAAAGTAAAATAGTTACCATGCAACATTCCTCCGTTGCTGCATCATGACACTCCTGCACCACAGCACACAGGCAATTGCCTTTCTCAGGACCCTGTCTTTCGTTCAATTCACCTGTCATCCTCCATCCCCCTTCCTCTCCTCCTTCACCCCCTTCCTCTCCTCCTCCCCCAGGGTTCCTCCCCACCATGGGCCCAGCCTGGGTCAACATGTATGGCTCAACCCGCCACTACACTCTGATTGACGAGCACCAGGACCTGAATGAGGGGCTGGGGGAAGGTGTGTCCTTCAGGGCCCGCCTCCTCATCTCTGTTGCCGTAGAGATCCTGGACACCACCTCCACTGAGATTGTGAGCTCCACCGAGGTGCAGGTAGAGCCTGTCTCCAACATCTCAGAGGTGAGTGCTCATTGGATGGTGACTGTTCATTGGTTGCCAAGTATGTCTGAGGTGAGTGCCATTGGCTGACCCTTTCAGAAAGGAGTGTCCATTAGTTGGCTGTCATTGAGTCACACCTCACACTCCTATGTTCAAACTTGACATTGTATTGATCTTACATTTGGTATTTGGTATTTTATTAGGATCCCCATTAGCTGTTGAGAAAGCAGCAGCTACTCTTCCTGGGGTCCACACAAAACATGGAATATGACATAATACAGAACATTAAAAGACAAGAACAGCTCAAGGCCATAACTACGTACATTTTAAAACTACACACACAGCCTACATATCAGGGCTCCCGAGTGGCGCATCGGTCTAAAAATCAAATCAAACTTTATTTGTCACATGCGCCGAATACAACAAGTGTAGACCTTACCGTGAAATGCTTACTTACAAGCCCTTAACCAACAGTGCAGTTCAAGAAGAGTTAAGATATTAAAATGTTTACCAAATAGAATAAAGTAAAAAAGAATAATAAAAAGTAACACAATAAGAATAACAATAACGAGGCTATATACAGGAGGTACCGGTACCGAGTCAGTGTGCGGTGGTACAGGTTAGTTGAGGTAATTTATACATGTAGGTAGGGGTGAAGTGACTATTGTCGTGGAAATTCAGTACTGAGAGAGACTTGGTCATTTCTACAAACAATCATCTTTATTTAATATCGATGAATTATTGCAATAATGAAACCGTCAGCCCAACAGTCTTGTTCTGACTGTTAGGCTGAGAGCCTAACTGAAAATGAAAAAACTGATATTATATAGGACATCAAAATGCTTAGTCACAATGGTTCCATCTCCCATAAGCCACCTTAGTTATCTACACAGGATGGTGTTTTACCCCCATCCCGGCTTAGTTTCCCAGATGTCAGTAAGATGAGACAATGAGGCATTGTTCTAAACCATTCCAGGCTCTCTCTATCTCGAGTCACACACACAACATCTTGTCTATGGAATGCCAGCTTTTAGGTTTTTGTCACCAACATCAATCAATTGTCAGCTTCAAGCTATCTCTAGTAAAACCCATGTCCTCAACACCCAGACTAGCTGCAGGGTGCTAGAGTGGAGACCATAAAACACAGCACTAGCAGAACATAAATATCTTACTGTTTGTTAAGTAAGCAATTCATACAATATCCAACAAATAAGGTGAATACATAATTTTTCTATCACATTCCCCTCTCAAGAAGCTAAGCTTCTCCTGGAAAAATCTAAGGGTACAAGCATTACGTGATTATTGTTAAACATAAATGTAAACAAACAAAGTACATATTTCTGGCGCCTGACATCTCATCCATGGTAAACAATCTTTGCTGAGTTTTAGACCTTTCTTATCTAAACAAGGTCAATCTGGAACAGAAAATGAAACATAAAAAATAAAATCACACACAAGCTTCATTACAGCAAATAGGACAGTCATCACACTGGCATCATACACAAAGGTAGGGGCCACCATGATAAAAGTGTCCACCCCGTTCAGAACCATTCCTACACCAGTGACAGACAACCCTCTCTGGGCACCTTGTACACTCAGTGTGGACTCCACATCTGAGTCCTTATGCTCAGGATTGGGTCATCATCAGAGATGTAGTCAGGAATAGGGAATAGGTAAGGGAAATCATTCAGTTCCCAAATGATAATCAAACCTCAATTAATTATCCAACCGAAATTTAGGATGACATTGCTCAGTGATTCACATTGGTTATATCACTCATAATGAAAATCCTCAACTTAACATACATCAATACTGGCAGAATGTACATTTAGATTAACCATACATATATATTAATCTCATAATTCTAGTATTAAGTTCCTCATCAGGGCTATAATTACAGATCAGTATCTCAATGCATTCATAGCCTAAATCACTATAAATGTATCAGCGTAGACCTCCAAATCTAAATCAATTACAGGTACAGTTGACCAACCCCCTCAATCTTCTGGCATTTCTTAATTTTTCTTCTTCAGATAGGTTCAAAGTGGATGGCCCATGATAATGTCCCAATTTCAATGTCTCTCCTGAACCCCACCACAACTCATTACGTCTTGTCCATTTGCCAACCAGTATACCAGCAATATGAGAAAAGTTTTGGAACGAATCTCTCTCCATGCTCACTCCACGTGGACTTGTGTTTCACTCCTGAGAGAAAAACATTTGATAACTTCAACTGGATGCTGTACAGCGGTTGCTGGCTCAGACTCAGGTCTCTGGATAGAAGTGGTGCAGGACAGGGCCGTAGTGAATGCCATTTCTTCAGCTGGTTAGAGAGGGTTTTGAGGTCCACACCCTGTTTGGTCAAATGATCCCTCCTATGCATCTAGATACCATCTCCACCATAACCTCAGCATAAATACTTGTCTCAGTTCAGCCTCTTGCGGACAGTCTGAGCACTGATGGAGGGATTGTGCGTTCCTGGTGTAACTCTGGCAGTTGTTGTGCCGCAGGTCTCTCTTTTCTATAACCATGTCAAATTATCCTGGTTTCATTACTAGACCAATGTAAGTTACCTGCCACCCCCATGGGACTCTCAATCACAGACAGATGTGATTCAGCCTGGATTCGAACCAGGGCGCCACTTGCACTGAGATGCAGTGCTTTAGACAACTACACCACTCGGGAGCCCTAATACAATGTTTCATTATGTGGAATCGACACTGTCTAAAATAAACAAACCATAACCCCTTACCGGTAATCTGAACATTGCAACCTGCTGCATTAATTTAGTCAAAATATAAACCTGTTGTTTAACACGTAGAAACTTTAAAACGTGTGTGCTGTCTTATCAGCATAATAGTAAAAAATATAACATTTAACTTTAATTTTAAGCACTGTTCCCCACAATGGAAATAGATTATAATTTTATAGAATACATTAACTTCCTGCTCAAATTCACTGGTGTTACCTAACTATAAAACCAAGCAACAATAATCAGAAACTGTAAAGAATGTTTCTCAGACCTCTACTTCAAATGTTCCACTGCCTGCTCGCTTTCAACCGCAGCTAATCTTTTTTACAATCTCAAGGCCCAATCCCTCTACTCATCATTTAACCTGGTATAGAAACCTCATCCTTTCAAATGACTAAAATATCGAATCATTAGAGTGCTATCAAAAAAAACATATTACATACATTACCATTCACATATTGTCAACCCTCATTAAGTTTACATCAATCCTCCTAATCAATATGACTATATTTTAACACTAACCACTGCTTCACACTCATTAAACATCTGTTTTTTTAAGATGCACTTGTAATGCCCCAAATGTAGCCAGTTCTTAATCAATCCAAAAAAATTAAATTAAAAATCCTTACTTTCCAATTGACTTACTTTCCTTTGTTACCTTCACTAGTCTACATCTCTTCCTCTTCCCTGTAAAATCTCTACTGTACTCTACCTCTGTCTTTCCAACGTTATGTTACCAGGTGAACTAATGAAAAAACAATCATAGTCAAAACAAACACAACTTCTGTTCACACAGGGAAGCCACTTTAATTACTCTGTTATCTCTCCCTCCCTTTCGTCAATTCAATAAATCTATTTAAAAATAAAACAAATTGAAGTGTCTCGTGAGATTAAAACTCCTAGGGTTTTCCTGAGTGACATTGTTCTCGAAACCCCCAGATATGTTATCTCTTGTTTCGGCCGGTTGTACTTTACCATTTAATGCCTCACCACATAGTTTACTAATGTGGTGATGTTTAGCATACGAGTTTCTTCGTCTTTTTACGCCAGTAACAAATACACGACCTTACATATTGTATCAACACAGAACCCCTAAATCTACACCCTTTAGCGATTGTTTAAATGCGGCGTGAAACAAAGTTAGAATATTTGTAAACTTAAGTTGTGCTCTTGCCCATATATGCTGCCAATTTTAATATGGTATGCAATATCTATTGTCCTTGATTCTCACAAGGATTATTCAACCCAAAAATCTGCTAATGAGCAGGGTTGATCCAAACTCTCTGATTCATTTTTCTTTTTTCTTTATAATTTCATCACTTATTGATAGATTGTCCAAGCCTCCCTCTGTCTGAGATCTGGTATCCACCCGCGACCGCTACCTCTCAGATCATAGGCGGGTCCAGCTGCTCAATAATAAGCGTGGGTTACCCCGGTGTCCGGGAGGATGCTGTTGATGTGAGCCATGACCAGCCTTTCAAAGCACTTCATGGCTACCGACGTGAGTGCTACGGGGCGGTAATCATTTAGGCAGGTTACCTTCGCTTAATTGGGCACAGGGACCATGGTGGTTTGCTTGAAACATGTAGGTATTACAGACTCGGTCAGGGAGAGGTTGAAAATGTCAGTGAAGACACTTGACAGTTGATCCACCTATGCTTTGAGTACACGTCCTGGTAATCCATCTGGCCCCGCAACTTTGTGAATGTTGACCTGTTTAACCTCTCTGGGATATGTGGGACGCTATCCCAATTAAACTTTCATGAAATCACACGTACAATACACAAAACTAAAGCTACACTTGTTGTGAATCCAGCCAACGTGTCAGAATTTAAAAAGGCTTTACGACGAAAGCACACCAAACGATTATGTTAGGTCAGTACATAGCTACAGAAAAACACAGACATTTTTCCAGCCAAAGAGAGGAGTCACAAAAAGCATAAATAGAGATAAAATTAATCACTAACCTTTGATGATCTTCATCAGATGACACTCATAGGACTTCATGTTACATAATACATGTATGTTTTGTTCGATAAAGTTCATATTTATATTCAAAAATCTCAGTTTACATTGGCGCGTTACGTTCAGTAATAACATCCTGTGATTTTGCAGAGAGCCACATCAATTTACAGAAATACTCATAAATGTTGATGAAAATACAAGTGTTATGCATGGAATTTTAGATGCATTTCTCCTTAATGCAACCGCTGTGTCAGATTTCAAAAAAGCAAACCATGCAATAATCTGAGGTTGGCGCTCAGAGCCCAATCAAGACAAAAATATATCCGCCATATTGTGCAGTCAACAGAAGTCCGAAATAACATTATAAACATTCACTTACCTTGTAACGATATTCGTCTTCGGATGAAGAGTAGGAATCATCGGACCAAAGCGCAGCGTGGTAAGTGTTCATGTTAATTTATTAAAAAACAGAACACTAAACAAAATAACAAAGAGAATGAAACGAAACGAAACAATCCTGTCTGGTACAGACACAAAGACAGAAAACAACTACCCACAAAACACAGGTGGGAAAAGGCTACCTAAGTATGGTTCTCAATAAGAGACAACGATAGACAGCTGCCTCTGATTGAGAACCACACCAGGCCAAACACACAGAAATAAAAAACATAGAACACAAAACATAGAATGCCCACCCCAACTCACGCCCTGACCAAACCAAAATAGAGACATAAAAAGGATCTCTAAGGTCAGGGCGTGACATACCTTTGATGATCTTCATCAGAATGCACTCCCAGGAATCACAGTTCCACAATAAATGTTGGTTTTGTTCGATAATGTCCATAATTTATTTCCAAATTCCTCCTTGTTGTTCTAGCGTTCAGTACACTTTCCAAACTCATGACGCGCGGGCAAGTCCAGCGGAAAGTACGTACGAAAAGTTTAAAAAGTTATATTACAGCCCGTAAAAACATGACAAACGAAGTATTGAATCAATCTTTAGGATGTTTTTAACATAATTCTTCAATAATGGTCCAACCGGAGAATTCCTTTGTCTTCAGAAGTGCGATGGAACAGAGCTCGCTCTCACATGAACGCGCATGGTCAGCGCATGTTCAGCTCATGGTAGACCTTACTCAATCCCCTCTCATTCGGCCCCACTTCACAGTAGAAGCATCAGACAAGGCTTTAAAGACTGTTGACATCTAGTGGAAGCCTTAGGAAGTGCAACATGACCAATATCCCACTGTATCTTCAATAGGAGCTGAGTTGAAAATCGACCAACCTCAGATTTCCCACTTCCTGGTTGGATTTTTTCTCATGTTTTTGCCGGCCATATGAGTTCTGTTATACTCACAGACATCATTCAAACAGTTTTAGAAACTTCAGAGTGTTTTCTATCCAAATGTAATAATAACATGCATATTCTAGCTTTTATGAGTAGCAGGCCGTTTACTCTGGGCACGCTTTTCATCCGAACGTGAAAATACTGCCCCCTACCCCAAAGAAGTTAAAGGCACAATCAACTTAGTGTATGTAAACTTCTGACCCACTGGAATTGTGATACAGTGAATTATATGTGAAATAATCTGTCTGTAAACAATTGTTGGAAAAATTACTTGTGTCATGCACAAAGTAGATGTCCTAAACCGACTTGCCAAAACTATAGTTTGTTAACAAGAAATTTGTGGAGTGGTTGAAAAACGAGTTTTAATGACGCCAACCTAAGTGTAGGTAAACTTCTGACTTCAACTGTAGCTCTGGATCCACGATATGGCAGAGGTTGAAAAGCGTATCAAATCAAATCAAATGTAATGGTCAATAATATCAAAGGCTGCACTGAAATCTAACAGTATAGCTCCCACAATCTTTGTAATATCAATTTCTTTCAACCAATCATCAGTCATTTGTGTCAGTGCAGTACATGTTGAGTGCCCTTCTCTATAAGCATGCTGTAAGTCTGTTGTCAATTTGTTTACAGAGAAATAGCATTGTATTTGGTCAAAAACAATGTTGTTGTTAGAACTAGTAAAGAACCAGTAAAGGCCACTTGGGTAGCGGAATGACTTTGGCTTCCCTCCAGGCCTGAGGACTAACACCTTCCTCTAGGCTCAGATTAAATATATGACAGATAGGAGTGGCTATGGAGTCAGCTACCATCCTCAGTAGCTTTCCTTCTAAGTTGTCTATGGCAGGAGGTTTGTCATTATTGATTGACAACAATAATTGTTCCATATCTCTCACACTAAGTTTGCAAAATTCAAACTTACAATGCTTTTCTTTCATTATAATTTTTTTTTATGCATGAATATGATGGCTCACTGTTCGTTGTTGGCATTTCCTTCCTAAATTTGCCCACTTTGCCAATGAAGGAATAATTGCATTAATTGGCAACATCAAATGGTTTTGTGATGAATAATCCATGTGATTCGATGAAAGATGGAGTTGAATTAGTCTTTCTGCCCATAATTTAATTCAAAGTTTTCTTCCATCATTCTTTATATCATTGGTCTTGGCTTCATAATACAGTTTCTTCTTCTTTTAGTTGAGTTTACTCACATAAATTCTCAATTTGCAGTAAGCCAGCGAATAAGATGTGCAGCCAGACTTGTTAGCAGCTCCTTTTTGCCCTATCTCTTTCAACCATAGTTCTTCAATTCCTCATCAATCCATGGAGGCTTAACAGTTCTAACATGTTTATCAGTAATTGGAAGAATTGGGTCCTTCCCACCCCCTACGAGGCAATAGGACATTGGAAGAAAGCAAACTGCCAAACTATTGATTGTCCCCTAATCCAACATAACTCCTACGCTAGCTGGGTTTCTCAACTCCACTGTGGGTGGAGTGTACCTCCGACTACATCGAGTCGCTGTCAGTCGATATGAGGAAACAGTCGGTGGTTGTATTTGTTTAACATTTTATTAAAAAGTATGGATTTCAGCAAACAAAGAAAACAACCGGCCTACCCCCTACACGTGTTCAGCTTTGCCCTTTGACCCTTCCTATGACCTCCTGACATCCCCATAAATAGTCATAGGTTAGATATTTCCATTCTGATGTTAAATTGCCGTTATTGTCACGCCTGCTCCCGTTCCCCTTCTGGTGCTCGAGGGCGCCAGGCTGCCCTTCATTACGCACACCTGTCACCATCATTACGCGCAGCTGCACAATATTGGACTCACCTGGACTCCATTACTTTGTTGATTACCCCCTCTATATCTGTCTGCCCCTCAGTTTGTTCCCTGTGTCAGCATTGATGTCTTATTTATCCCCTGTAATGACGCTGTTCCTGTTCTGTTTCATGTCCATTGTTTACTAAATGTTCTCCCTGTACCTGCTTCTCGCCTCCAGCGTCAATCCTCACAGTTATAATCTGTTATATTGACATTATAAAATACCTTAAAGATATTAACTGGCTGTTAGGGAAATCAACAGCATCAGCTTTGTTACCCCTGGCTAAGTAGCCAACTATCCCCTTGCTGTCTCTTTGTTTAGCTAATGCCTCCCTAATATCTCCCCTGTGTGCAGTAAGTTATTGGTATCAGTTTGACTATGTGGCAGGGGCAGGTATAGCGAGAGAGAGAGACAGAGAGACAGAGAGACAGAGAGACAGAGAGAGAGAGAGAGAGAGAGAGAGAGACGGAGAGAGAGATAGGGACAGAGAGAGAGAGCGAGGCAGAGATAGAGACAGAGAGAGAGAGTTTTTAAAGAGGCCAACCCTAATCTGCTCAACATCTGACTTGAAAAGATACACTGAACCAAAATATAAATGCACGAATTTCAAAGATTTTACTGAGTTACAGTTCATATGAGGAAATCAGTCAATTGAAGGAAATAAATTAGGCCCTAATTTATGGATTTTACATGACTGGGAATACAGATATGCATCTGTTGGTCACAGATACCGTAAAGGTGTGGATCAGAAAACCAGTCAGTATCTGGTGTGACCACAATTTACCTCATGCAGCATGACACATCTCCTTCACATTGAGTTGATCAGGCTGGTGATTATGGCCTGTGTGATGTTGTCCCTGCTCCTCTCCTATGGTAGTGAACAGTTGCTGGATATTGGTGGGAACTGGAACATACTGTTGTACACGTCGATCCAGAGCATTCCCAAACATGCTCAATGGGTGACATGTTTGGTGAGTATGCAGGCCATGGAAGAACTGGGACATTTTCAGCTTCCACGAGTTGTGTACAGATCCTTGTGACATTATAATGCTGAAACATGAGGTGATGGCGGTGGACGAATTGCATAACAACAGGCCTCAGGATCTCGTCACGGCATTCAAATTGCCGTTGATAAAATGTAATTGTTTTTGTTGTCCGTAGCTTATGCCTGCCCATACCATAACCCCACCACCACCACGGGGCACTCTGTTCACAACGTAGATTTCAGCAAACCGCTCGCCCACACAGCGCAATACATGCTGTCTGCCATCTGCCCGGTACAGTTGAAACCAGGATTCAACCGTGAAGAGCCACTTCTCCAGCGTGCCAGTGGCCTTCAAATTTGAACATTTGCCCACTGAAGTCGGTTACGACGCCGAACTGCAGTTAGGTTAAGACCCTGGTGAGGACATCGAGCACTCAAATGAGCTTCCCTAAGCTGGTTTCTGACAGTTTGTGTAGAAATTCTTCGGTTGTGCATACCCACAGTTTCATCAGCTGTCCGAGTGGCTGGTCTCAGACGATCCTGCAGGTGAAGTAGCCAGATGTGGTGGTCCTGGGCTGGTGTGGTTACACGTGGTCTGCAGTTGTGAGGCCGGTTGGACATACTGCCAAATTCACTAAAAAAACATTGGTAGAAATGAACATTTAATTATCTGGCAACAGCTCTGGTGGACATTCCTGCAGTCAGCATGCCAATTGCACGCTCCCTCAAAACTTGGGACATCTGTGGCATTGTGTTGTGTTTTGTTGCCTTTTATTGCCCCCAGCACAAGGTGCACCTGTGTAATAATAATTCTGTTTAATCAGCTACTTGATTTGCCCCACCTGTCCGGTGGATAGATTAACTTGGCAAAGGAGAAATGCTATATAAACTAATAAGCTTTTTGTGCGTATGGAACATTTCTGGGATCTTTTATTTTGGCTTTTGAAACATGGAAACAACAGTTTACATGTTGCGTTTATATTTTTTGTTTAGGATAATTGTTTATGATTAAAAAGAAAAACCTGTATGTCGGTGAATGGGACTGTATTTGTTTATTCTGCATTCTGTGTGTTTGAGAAATTGTAATTAAAGCAGGTTTGGTTCTACCGCTTATCTGTATTCTGTTGTTAATCTTGTCTTCTTTATTCTGTCGTTCAGAGTGCCACAGGGAAAATAGAGGAATTCTTCCTATTTGGTTCCTTCCTGGAGGCCACCATGATTGACAGGAAGATCGGCGATAAGCCAATCAGCTTCGAGGTCACAATAGGTAAGTAGTACACTTGGGGGGTATACAGTAATAACTTAACAGACTCAGTTATCATTAGTATTGGACAAAAAAGGTACTCAATGATTTGTGTGTTTGGCATGTAAATAATGCAAACAAAAACACAACAATACAATTCTACTATTCTCGCTACTTTTCACATTTCCTTCTCCCAGGTAACTACGGCAACCAGATAGACGGAGTGAGCAAGCCCACCGCAGCTAAGAAGAAGAAGAAGAAAGAGGGAGGAGGAGAGAGTGATGAGGAAGAGTCAGAGCTGATCCAGCAGAACTCCAGTGAGGACGAGGCGGATGATGATGGGGACCTGGTGTCTGTGTCCTCCACCCCTCCCATGAAACCTGTCATCACAGACAGGTCAGAGGACAGGGGTTCAAGGGTCAGGATCAGGGGTGGTGGGTCAAGTTTGTCAGTTCCTCCTGGGTCACGTCTAAAGCAGGGGTTCTGGCTAGAAATATTGTTTTGCTTATGACATGTAACAACAAAACAAGTCTGGGAACCACTTGGTCTAGCTCTTCCATATTCATAGATCACAATGTAGCCTATACAGCTATGTGTAGGCTACATAAAATAATGGAGATAAAAGAATAGCATGGTACAACGCATATTGCATATTGAAAAAATTTAAATATGAAAGAAATCTGTTACCATTGGTCTTATTCTCTGAGGGACTCTGATAATGTCAACACTCATCCTATCGATTATACACCTTTTTTTTGTGCCAACCTCAGGAACTACTTCCACCTGCCCTACTTTGAGAAGAAGCCATGTATCTACATCAAGAGCTGGTGGCAGGACCAGAGGAGACGACTCTACAACTCCAACATCATGGATAAGATCGCTGACAAAATGGTCAGTAACTATTCATGTTAAATGTGCACCAGCAGGATAATAATTAGATTAACCCCAATAAACTCAAGGCATTTCTGGATCTGATACACTTGTTTGTGTTTGTGGGTTGTGTCCGACAGGAGGAGGGTCTGAATGACGTGCAGGAGGTCATTAAGACAGAGAAGGCCTATCCAGAGCGCAGACTCCGAGGGGTGCTGGAGGAACTCAGCACTGGCTGCAAGTGAGCTAACATTACTGATACCACAGCCATAATCACTTCTGTAGATACAGTGACTGGACTGCCATAGCCAGAGACACAGTGTTGACAACTAAACATCTTCTGTAAGTGTCTCTGTGTTTTTACTTTCAGTCGTTTCGTCACTTTGGCCAACAAAGACCAGAACCAGGCAGGCAGAACTAAACTGGACAAAGAGAGACTCAAGTCCTGCATGAGAGAAATGGTACAGGGCTGCTCTGAGAGAGTGATGGAGAGAGTTGTTATGGTTATGAATCTATCCTTGTGTAGCAGAGCGTGGGAATGTTTATAATGTCATATCCTTCTCTGTAGGAGAGCATGGGAATGTTTATAATGTCATATCCTTCTCTGTAGGAGAGCATGGGGCAGCAGGCCAAGCTGATTCGCTCCCAGGTGAAGAGAAACACGGTTAGAGACAAATTGAAGATGGTTCAGAACTTCCTGCACAGGCTCCGTTTCCTTGCCGACGAGGTACAGTACAGATTCTGTTAAACTCAACTTTGTTTATAACACATTCTAGCTGCATTGACAGAGCAATTAGGCCTTATAGAGAGAGCACAGGCAACCTCCCAACAATGGATCTTAGCTCTCCATTATAAAACACTAGCATAGTCATACCACTGTGTAACAATAAACTGTACACTCATAAAATGTAATTCACCGATACAAGGGTGTGCATTCTTGTGTTTATCAATATCATTTATGTTATACAGATGCATTTCAGCCTGTATTGACTGCTGTGTGGGTGTCAATAAAACGTTGAACCTATATCCTCTGTGCCCTCCAGCCCCAGCACAGTATCCCAGACGTGTTTGTATGGATGATGAGTAACAACAAGCGTATCGCCTACGCCCGCATCCCCTCCAAAGACATCCTCTATTCCATCGTAGACGAGGAGACAGGCAAGGACTGTGGCAAGGTCAAAGCTGTCTTCCTCAGGGTACGTGACTTGAACCTTCTCGACTCTCTCTGCCCTCCACTTCTCCCTACCCTCATTGTTTTGTTTTATAACCCAAACAAACTGTTGAATGTCCATTTACCCTAGTGTTGCTGTTGTAGGTCTGTGGCCTTGTGTCTTTAGATCCCAAGCTAAGATTAAAATCTTTCTAAGGCTGATGAAAGTTATATACATCTATGACGTTACTGTAACGTTTGTGTCCCCAGCTGCCTGGTAAGAAGGGGTTTGGTCCAGCGGGTTGGACAGTGCAGGCTAAGATGGAGATGTACCTGTGGCTGGGCCTCAACAAACAGAGGAAGGACTTCCTGTCTGGCCTGCCCAACGGCTTTGAAGAGAACAAGGCTCCCAGGACAAGCCCCTGTTTGCAGTCTGTACCCCCCATCAGTCTGGTTTACAACAGTAAGTCTGGTCTAAAACAGTAAGTGTCTACAGTCTGTACACGCTGTCAGTCTGGTTTACAACAGTAAGTCTGTCTACAGTCTGTACCCCCCATCAGTCTGGTTTACAACAGTAAGTCTGGTCTATAACAGTAAGTCTGGTCTATAACAGTAAGTCTGTCTACAGTCTGTACCCCCCATCAGTCTGGTATATAACAGTAAGTCTAGTTTACAACAGTAAGTCTGTCTACAGTCTGTACACCCTGTCAGTCTGGTTTACAACAGTAAGTCTGGTCTTTAACAGTAAGTCTGTCTACAGTCTGTACCCCCATCAGTCTGGTCTATAACAGTAAGTCTGGTTTACAACAGTAAGTCTGTCTACAGTCTGTACACCCTGTCAGTCTGGTTTACAACAGTAAGTCTGGTCTATAACAGTAAGTCTGTCTACAGTCTGTACCCCCCGTCAGTCTGGTTTACAACAGTAAGTCTGGTCTATAACAGTACGTCTGTCTACAGTCTGTACCCCCCATCAGTCTGGTTTACAACAGTAAGTCTGTCTACAGTCTGTACCCCCCATCAGTCTGGTTTACAACAGTAAGTCTATCTACAGTCTGTACCCCCCGTCAGTCTGGTTTACAACAGTAAGTCTGGTCTATAACAGTACGTCTGTCTACAGTCTGTACCCCCCATCAGTCTGGTTTACAACAGTAAGTCTGTCTACAGTCTGTACCCCCCATCAGTCTGGATTACAACAGTAAGTCTGTCTACAGTCTGTACCCCCCATCAGTCTGGTTTACAACAGCAAGTCTGTATACAGTCTGTACCCCCCATCAGTCTGGTTTACAACAGTAAGTCTGTCTACAGTCTGTACCCCCCATCAGTCTGGTTTACAACAGTAAGTCTGTCTACAGTCTGTACCCCCCATCAGTCTGGATTACAACAATAAGTCTGTCTACAGTCTGTACCCCCCATCAGTCTGGTTTACAACAGTAAATCTGGTCTATAACAGTAAGTCTGTCTGCAGTCTGTACCCCCTGTCAGTCTGGTTTACAACAGTAAGTCTGTCTACAGTCTGTACCCCCCCATCAGTCTGGTTTACAACAGTAAATCTGGTCTATAACAGTAAGTCTGTCTACAGTCTGTACCCCCCATCAGTCTGGTTTACAACAGCAAGTCTGTATACAGTCTGTACCCCCCGTCAGTCTGGTTTACAACAGTAAGTCTGTCTACAGTCTGTAACCTCTATATACTGTTGCTATGGTGAGTGAGCAGCTGCTTTATAAGCTAGCTACGTTTTGTATTTACACACTCCATTACCTAGTCCCATTTATTGAAGTACGTACTCAAGTGTCAGGCTCACACCTGTGCATCTCTGTGTCCTCTCTCTGCTCTCCTGTGTATCTAAGTGTTGTTTAATCTCTGTGTCCTCTCTCTGCTCTGCTGTGTATCTGCGTGTTGTCTAATCTCTGTGTCCTCTCTCTGCTCTGCTGTGTATCTGCGTGTTGTCTAATCTCTGTGTCCTCTCTCTGCTCTGCTGTGTATCTGCGTGTTGTTTAATCTCTGTGTCCTCCCTCTGCTCTCCTGTGTATCTGAGTGTTGTCTAATCTCTGTGTCCTCTCTCTGCTCTGCTGTGTATCTGCGTGTTGTCTAATCTCTGTGTCCTCTCTCTGCTCTGCTGTGTATCTGAGTGTTGTTTCATCTCTGTGTCCTCTCTCTGCTCTGCTGTGTATCTGAGTGTTGTCTAATCTCTGTGTCCTCTCTCTGCTCTGCTGTGTATCTGAGTGTTGTCTAATCTCTGTGTCCTCTCTCTGCTCTCCTGTGTATCTGAGTGTTGTCTCATCACTGTATCCTCTCTCTGCTCTCCTGTGTATCTGAGTGTTGTCTCATCACTGTATCCTCTCTCTGCTCTCCTGTGTATCTGAGTGTTGTCTCATCACTGTATCCTCTCTCTGCTCTCCTGTGTATCTGAGTGTTGTCTAATCTCTGTGTCCTCTCTCTGCTCTCCTGTGTATCTGAGTGTTGTCTCATCACTGTATCCTCTCTCTGCTCTCCTGTGTATCTAAGTGTTGTTTAATCTCTGTGTCCTCTCTCTGCTCTGCTGTGTATCTGCGTGTTGTCTAATCTCTGTGTCCTCTCTCTGCTCTGCTGTGTATCTGCGTGTTGTCTAATCTCTGTGTCCTCTCTCTGCTCTGCTGTGTATCTGCGTGTTGTTTAATCTCTGTGTCCTCCCTCTGCTCTCCTGTGTATCTGAGTGTTGTCTAATCTCTGTGTCCTCTCTCTGCTCTGCTGTGTATCTGCGTGTTGTCTAATCTCTGTGTCCTCTCTCTGCTCTGCTGTGTATCTGAGTGTTGTTTAATCTCTGTGTCCTCTCTCTGCTCTGCTGTGTATCTGAGTGTTGTCTAATCTCTGTGTCCTCTCTCTGCTCTGCTGTGTATCTGAGTGTTGTCTAATCTCTGTGTCCTCTCTCTGCTCTCCTGTGTATCTGAGTGTTGTCTCATCACTGTATCCTCTCTCTGCTCTCCTGTGTATCTGAGTGTTGTCTCATCACTGTATCCTCTCTCTGCTCTCCTGTGTATCTGAGTGTTGTCTCATCACTGTATCCTCTCTCTGCTCTCCTGTGTATCTGAGTGTTGTCTAATCTCTGTGTCCTCTCTCTGCTCTCCTGTGTATCTGAGTGTTGTCTCATCACTGTATCCTCTCTCTGCTCTGCTGTGTATCTGAGTGTTGTCTCATCACTGTATCCTCTCTCTGCTCTCCTGTGTATCTGAGTGTTGTCTCATCACTGTATCCTCTCTCTGCTCTCCTGTGTATCTGAGTGTTGTCTCATCACTGTATCCTCTCTCTGCTCTCCTGTGTATCTGAGTGTTGTCTCATCACTGTATCCTCTCTCTGCTCTGCTGTGTATCTGAGTGTTGTCTCATCACTGTATCCTCTCTCTGCTCTCCTGTGTATCTGAGTGTTGTCTCATCACTGTATCCTCTCTCTGCTCTCCTGTGTATCTGAGTGTTGTCTCATCACTGTGTCCTCTCTCTGCTCTCCTGTGTATCTGAGTGTTGTCTCATCACTGTATCCTCTCTCTGCTCTGCTGTGTATCTGAGTGTTGTCTAATCTCTGTGTCCTCTCTCTGCTCTCCTGTGTATCTGAGTGTTGTCTCATCACTGTATCTTCTCTCTGCTCTCCTGTGTATCTGAGTGTTGTCTCATCACTGTGTCCTCTCTCTGCTCTCCTGTGTATCTGAGTGTTGTCTCATCACTGTATCCTCTCTCTGCTCTGCTGTGTATCTGAGTGTTGTCTCATCACTGTGTCCTCTCTCTGCTCTCCTGTGTATCTGAGTGTTGTCTCATCACTGTGTCCTCTCTCTGCTCTCCTGTGTATCTGAGTGTTGTCTCATCACTGTGTCCTCTCTCTGCTCTCCTGTGTATCTGAGTGTTGTCTAATCTCTGTGTCCTCTCTCTGCTCTGCTGTGTATCTGCGTGTTGTCTAATCTCTGTGTCCTCTCTCTGCTCTGCTGTGTATCTGCGTGTTGTTTAATCTCTGTGTCCTCCCTCTGCTCTCCTGTGTATCTGAGTGTTGTCTAATCTCTGTGTCCTCTCTCTGCTCTGCTGTGTATCTGCGTGTTGTCTAATCTCTGTGTCCTCTCTCTGCTCTGCTGTGTATCTGAGTGTTGTTTAATCTCTGTGTCCTCTCTCTGCTCTGCTGTGTATCTGAGTGTTGTCTAATCTCTGTGTCCTCTCTCTGCTCTGCTGTGTATCTGAGTGTTGTCTAATCTCTGTGTCCTCTCTCTGCTCTCCTGTGTATCTGAGTGTTGTCTCATCACTGTATCCTCTCTCTGCTCTCCTGTGTATCTGAGTGTTGTCTCATCACTGTATCCTCTCTCTGCTCTCCTGTGTATCTGAGTGTTGTCTCATCACTGTATCCTCTCTCTGCTCTCCTGTGTATCTGAGTGTTGTCTAATCTCTGTGTCCTCTCTCTGCTCTCCTGTGTATCTGAGTGTTGTCTCATCACTGTATCCTCTCTCTGCTCTGCTGTGTATCTGAGTGTTGTCTCATCACTGTATCCTCTCTCTGCTCTTCTGTGTATCTGAGTGTTGTCTCATCACTGTATCCTCTCTCTGCTCTCCTGTGTATCTGAGTGTTGTCTCATCACTGTATCCTCTCTCTGCTCTCCTGTGTATCTGAGTGTTGTCTCATCACTGTATCCTCTCTCTGCTCTGCTGTGTATCTGAGTGTTGTCTCATCACTGTATCCTCTCTCTGCTCTCCTGTGTATCTGAGTGTTGTCTCATCACTGTATCCTCTCTCTGCTCTCCTGTGTATCTGAGTGTTGTCTCATCACTGTGTCCTCTCTCTGCTCTCCTGTGTATCTGAGTGTTGTCTCATCACTGTATCCTCTCTCTGCTCTGCTGTGTATCTGAGTGTTGTCTAATCTCTGTGTCCTCTCTCTGCTCTCCTGTGTATCTGAGTGTTGTCTCATCACTGTATCCTCTCTCTGCTCTCCTGTGTATCTGAGTGTTGTCTCATCACTGTGTCCTCTCTCTGCTCTCCTGTGTATCTGAGTGTTGTCTCATCACTGTATCCTCTCTCTGCTCTGCTGTGTATCTGAGTGTTGTCTAATCTCTGTGTCCTCTCTCTGCTCTCCTGTGTATCTGAGTGTTGTCTCATCACTGTATCCTCTCTCTGCTCTGCTGTGTATCTGAGTGTTGTCTAATCTCTGTGTCCTCTCTCTGCTCTCCTGTGTATCTGAGTGTTGTCCCATCACTGTATCCTCTCTCTGCTCTGCTGTGTATCTGAGTGTTGTCTAATCACTGTATCCTCTCTCTGCTCTCCTGTGTATCTGAGTGTTGTCTCATCACTGTGTCCTCTCTCTGCTCTCCTGTGTATCTGAGTGTTGTCTCATCACTGTGTCCTCTCTCTGCTCTCCTGTGTATCTGAGTGTTGTCTAATCACTGTGTCCTCTCTCTGCTCTCCTGTGTATCTGAGTGTTGTCTCATCACTGTATCCTCTCTCTGCTCTCCTGTGTATCTGAGTGTTGTCTAATCTCTGTGTCCTCTCTCTGCTCTCCTGTGTATCTGAGTGTTGTCTCATCACTGTATCCTCTCTCTGCTCTCCTGTGTATCTGAGTGTTGTCTCATCACTGTATCCTCTCTCTGCTCTCCTGTGTATCTGAGTGTTGTCTCATCACTGTATCCTCTCTCTGCTCTCCTGTGTATCTGAGTGTTGTCTCATCACTGTATCCTCTCTCTGCTCTCCTGTGTATCTGAGTGTTGTCTCATCACTGTATCCTCTCTCTGCTCTCCTGTGTATCTGAGTGTTGTCTCATCACTGTATCCTCTCTCTGCTCTGCTGTGTATCTGAGTGTTGTCTAATCTCTGTGTCCTCTCTCTGCTCTCCTGTGTATCTGAGTGTTGTCTCATCACTGTATCCTCTCTCTGCTCTGCTGTGTATCTGAGTGTTGTCTAATCTCTGTGTCCTCTATCTGCTCTCCTGTGTATCTGAGTGTTGTCCCATCACTGTATCCTCTCTCTGCTCTGCTGTGTATTTGAGTGTTGTCTAATCACTGTATCCTCTCTCTGCTCTCCTGTGTATCTGAGTGTTGTCTCATCACTGTGTCCTCTCTCTGCTCTCCTGTGTATCTGAGTGTTGTCTCATCACTGTGTCCTCTCTCTGCTCTCCTGTGTATCTGAGTGTTGTCTAATCACTGTGTCCTCTCTCTGCTCTCCTGTGTATCTGAGTGTTGTCTCATCACTGTATCCTCTCTCTGCTCTCCTGTGTATCTGAGTGTTGTCTAATCTCTGTGTCCTCTCTCTGCTCTCCTGTGTATCTGAGTGTTGTCTCATCACTGTATCCTCTCTCTGCTCTCCTGTGTATCTGAGTGTTGTCTCATCACTGTATCCTCTCTCTGCTCTCCTGTGTATCTGAGTGTTGTCTCATCACTGTATCCTCTCTCTGCTCTCCTGTGTATCTGAGTGTTGTCTCATCACTGTATCCTCTCTCTGCTCTCCTGTGTATCTGAGTGTTGTCTCATCACTGTATCCTCTCTCTGCTCTGCTGTGTATCTGAGTGTTGTCTCATCACTGTATCCTCTCTCTGCTCTGCTGTGTATCTGAGTGTTGTCTCATCACTGTATCCTCTCTCTGCTCTGCTGTGTATCTGAGTGTTGTCTCATCACTGTATCCTCTCTCTGCTCTCCTGTGTATCTGAGTGTTGTCTCATCACTGTATCCTCTCTCTGCTCTCCTGTGTATCTGAGTGTTGTCTCATCACTGTATCCTCTCTCTGCTCTCCTGTGTATCTGAGTGTTGTCTCATCACTGTATCCTCTCTCTGCTCTCCTGTGTATCTGAGTGTTGTCTCATCACTGTATCCTCTCTCTGCTCTGCTGTGTATCTGAGTGTTGTCTCATCACTGTATCCTCTCTCTGCTCTGCTGTGTATCTGAGTGTTGTCTAATCTCTGTGTCCTCTCTCTGCTCTCCTGTGTATCTGAGTGTTGTCTCATCACTGTATCCTCTCTCTGCTCTGCAGTGTATCTGAGTGTTGTCTCATCACTGTATCCTCTCTCTGCTCTCCTGTGTATCTGAGTGTTGTCTCATCACTGTGTCCTCTCTCTGCTCTCCTGTGTATCTGAGTGTTGTCTCATCACTGTATCCTCTCTCTGCTCTCCTGTGTATCTGAGTGTTGTCTCATCTCTGTGTCCTCTCTCTGCTCTCCTGTGTATCTGAGTGTTGTCTCATCACTGTATCCTCTCTCTGCTCTGCAGTGTATCTGAGTGTTGTCTCATCACTGTATCCTCTCTCTGCTCTCCTGTGTATCTGAGTGTTGTCTCATCACTGTGTCCTCTCTCTGCTCTCCTGTGTATCTGAGTGTTGTCTCATCACTGTATCCTCTCTCTGCTCTGCAGTGAAGCAGGTGTTCCAGCTGAGGGCTCACATGTACCAGGCCAGGAGTCTGTTTGCTGCAGACAGCAGTGGCTTGTCAGACCCCTTTGCCAGGGTATTCTTCTCCACACATAGCCAGGTCACTGAGGTAAGATAGAGGGTGTATGTGTGTGTGTGCATGTGTGTGTGTGTGTATGAGTGTGTGTTTGTGTGTGTGTCAGTGTGTGTGTTTTTGTGCATATGCGTATGTGTGTTCTGAGTCAGTCTCTGCTCTACCTGGGCCTAGTAAGCCATGTGTGTGTGTGTGTGTTTGTTAATGTGTGTGTGTGTGCCTGCGTACGTGCGTGTCTGTTAATGTGTGTCCGTGTGTTTTAGGTCCTGAGTGAGACTCTGTGTCCTACGTGGGATCAGCTGCTGGTGTTTGATGATGTTGAGCTGTTCGGGGAGGCCGGCGAGCTACGAGACGACCCGCCTATCATTGTGGTAGAGGTCTACGACCAGGACACTGTGGTACGACCTGACGGAGAGAGAGTGAGAGTGAGAGTGAGAGTGAGGGTGAGGGTGAGAGTGAGAGTATGCGAGGGGGAGTGAGAGTGAGAGTGAGAGTGGGAGTGAGAGTGAGAGAGAGAGATCCATAGTGAAACTATTGTTTTGTGGGATTCAAAGGATACTAGGATACAAAGTACTGTGAGACTGGACTGGCCATTTTTGGAAAATGCCAGATGGGCTGGTCCATGTCTATCTCAGGTTTCTTTTCACAAAATTATTATTATTTGGCTGATAATGGGGGCATCAAGGAAAACATGGGCCGGTGTGGGGGCCTCAAGGGAAAATGGGCCGGTGTGATAGAAATGCCAGGGCTGATTTCTGGTCCCAGTCCGTCCCTGTCTGTGATCCAAACACTTTGTGTTTGTCCATATGTCCTTACTGTGTATCTCTTACTGTCTTAATTTACCATGTTCCTCCTGTTCCTGCTCATGTTGTGGATTATGCTGTTGGGGCTAAGTAGAGTGTGAAAGCTAGAAGACGGGCCTCTCCTGCTTTGGGCTTCTGTTTGCGTAGCAACGTAGCTAGTTAGCCAAGTCATGCAAGAGGCAGGACAGGCTATTTTACAGGGCATTCCCAAACTAGGTTTGCCATCTGTCCATGACGTAGCCATAAGCATGTTCCTCTTGTATTCCTCCAGTAGTGGTTGTAGACATGGTTGTGTTTGATAGCTGAAACAGTAGTTGATTGGTTGCAGTTGTTTGGTTGAAGTGTTTACTCTACCAGTCATGCATGCTTCTCATAAACTGATGGAACCAATAGGGATATGACCCCTGGTAGGACCTTTCAAATTCTGTTAGCCTTATGGTAGCTAGCAGGTTCTCTGAATAGTCCCCACTTTATACACCATTTTCAGTATTATGTCTGTATTACACTGGCCCCCAGTGGCCATGACAAGAAGTACACCCCATAAACTGGTTTCTAACTTTGGTTTTCTTTCTACGGTTGTCTCTGTGGCGTCCAGGGCAAGGCAGAGTTCATTGGTCGGACGTTTGCTAAGCCCATCACGAAGATGTGTGACGAGCACTACGGCCCCCCGAGGTTCCCCCCACAGCTAGAGTACTACCAGATCTACCGTGGTAACTCTACCGCCGGTGACCTACTGGCTGCCTTCGAGCTGCTGCAGGTCAGCTGATCACACACACTCGCACACATAGACACGTGGGCACACTGCAAGTACACACACACACACATCAGAAAAATACACGTATGCACATATACACACCAGGAACACGCACACCAGGAAACACGCACGCACACGCACGCGCACGCGCACACACACACACACACACACACACACACACACACACACACACACACACACACACACACACACACACACACACACACACACACACACACACACTAGGAACTAAATAACATGCCAGGAACACACTAAGAGCATGCCATTCACATACATGGAAAGAGTTTAAAAATACACACCGACGCACAGGAAGTTATTAGACAAATGGATCACGTGGAGAATGACTCTCAACAGATTTACCAAATATGCAACTGCTGAACAGTTGTGCACGGTGACAAGCTGATTCCTCAGCAAATCTAGAAAAGAAGGGTCTCTCTTTCTCTCTCTCTCTGTGTTTGCTTCTCTTCATCTGTCGGTTATTAATTTCCATTTCATCCTAATTGTCCGTCCACAATTTTCTTCTTCCTCCATGCCTCTTATCTCCATCTTCATCCATGTCTCTCCTCTCCTTCTTCTTCCATGCCTCTCCTCCTCTTCTTCCTCCATGCCTCTCCTCTCCTTCTTCTTCCATGCCTCTCCTCTCCTTCTTCCTCCATGCCTCTCCTCCTCTCCTTCCTCCATGCCTCTCCACTTCTTCTTCCTCCATGCCTCTCATATGCTTCCTCCTCCATGCCGCTCTTCTCCTTCTTCCATCCTCTCCTCTCCTTCTTCCTCTATGCCTCCCCTCTCCTTCCTCCTCCATGCCTTCCACTCCTTCTTCTCTCCTCTCCTCTCCTTCCTCCTCAATGCCTCTCCTCTCCTTCTTCCATCCTCTCCTCATCTTCCTCCTCCATGCCTCCTCTTCTTCTCTCCATGCCTTTCCTCTCCTTCTTCTCTCCTCTCCTTCTTCCATCCTCTCCTCTCCTTTCTCCTTCATGCCTCTCCTCTTATTCCTCCTCCATGCCTATCCTCTCCTTCTTCCTCCATGCCTCTCCTCCTCTTCTTCCTCCATGCCTCTCCTCTCCTTCTTTCTCCATGCCTCTCCTCTCTTTCTTCTTCCATGCCTCTCCTCCTCTTCTTCCTCCATGCCTTTCCTCCTCTTCTTCCTCCATGCCTCTCATCTCCTTCTTCATCCATGTCTCTCCTCTCCTTCTTTTTCCATGCCTCTTCTCTCCTTCTTCTTCCATGCCTCTCCTCTCCTTCTTCCTCCATGCCTCTCCTCCTCTCCTTCCTCAATGCCTCTCCTCTTCTTCTTCCATGCCTCTCCTCCTCTTCTTCTTCCATGCCTCTCCTCCTCTTCTTCCTCCATGCCTCCTTTTCTTATTCCTCCATGCCTCTCCTCTCCTTCTTCTCCATGCCTCTCCTCTCCTTCTTCTTCCATGCCTCTCTTCTTATTCCACCATGCCTCTCCTCTTCTTCTTCCTCCATGCCTCTCCTCTCCTTCTTCTCCATGCCTCTCCTCTCCTTCTTCTTCCATGCCTCTCTTCTTATTCCTCCATGCCTCTCCTCTCCTTCTTCCTCCATGCCTCTCCTCTCATTCTTCCTCCATAACTCTCCTCTCATTCTTCCTCCATGCCCCTCTTCCCTTCGTCCTCCAGGCCTCTCCTCTCCTTCTTCGTCCAGGCCTCTCCTCCTCTTCTTCCTCCATGCGTCTCCTCCTCTTCTTCCTCCAATGCCTCTCCTCTTCTTCCTCCTCCATGCCTATCCTCTCCTTCTTTCTCCATGCCTCTCCTCTCCTTCTTCCATCCATGTCTCTCCTCTCCTTCTTCCTCCATGCCTCTCCTCCTCTTCTTCCTCCATGCCTCTCCTCTCCTTCTTCATCCATGTCTCTCCTCTCCTTCTTCCTCCATGCCTCTCCTCCTCTTCTTCCTCCATGCCTCTCCTCTCCTTCTTCATCCATGTCTCTCCTCTCCTTCTTCCTCCATGCCTCTCCTCCTCTTCTTCCTCCATGCCTCTCCTCTCCTTCTTTCTCCATGCCTCTCCTCTCTTTCTTCTTCCATGCCTCTCCTCCTCTTCTTCCTCCATGCCTCTCCTCTCCTTCTTCTTCCATGCCTCTTCTCTCCTTCTTCCATGCCTCTTCTCTCCTTCTTCCATGCCTCTCCTCTCCTTCTTCCTCCATGCCTCTCCTCTCCTTCTTCCTCCATGCCTCTCCTCCTCTTCTTCCTCCATGCCTCTCCTCTCCTTCTTCTTCCATGCCTCTCCTCTTCTTCTTCTTCCATGCCTCTCCTCTCCTTCTTCCTCCATGCCTCTCCTCTCCTTCTTCCTCCATGCCTCTCCTCCTCTTCTTCCTCCATGCCTCTCCTCTCCTTCTTCTTCCATGCCTCTTCTCTCCTTCTTCTTCCATGCCTCTCCTCTTATTTCTCCATGCCTCTCCTCTCCTTCTTCTCCATGCCTCACCTCTCCTTCCTCCATGCCTCTCCTCTTCTTCTTCCTCCATGCCTCTCCTCTCCTTCTTCTTCCATGCCTCTCCTCTCTTTCTTCCTCCATGCCTCTCCTCTCCTTCTTCTTCCATGCCTCTCCTCCTCTTCCTCCATGCCTCTCCTCCTCTTCTTCCTCCATGCCTCTCCTCTTCTTCCTCCATGCCTCTCCTCTTCTTCCTCCATGCCTCTCCTCCTCTTCCTCCATGCCTCTCCTCCTCTTCTTCCTCCATGCCTCTCCTCTTCTTCCTCCATGCCTCTCCTCTCCTTCCTCCATTCCTCTCCTCTTCTTCTTCCTCCATGCCTCTCCTCTTCTTCTTCCTCCATGCCTCTCATATACTTCTTCTTCCATGCCGCTCCTCTCCTTCTTCCATCCTCTCCTCTCCTTTTTCCTCTATGCCTCCCCTCTCCTTCCTCCTCCATGCCTTTCCACTCCTTCTTCTCTCCTCTCCTCTCCTTCCTCCTCCATGCCTCTCCTCTCCTTCTTCCATCCTCTCCTCTCCTTTCTCCTTCATGCCTCTCCTCTTATTCCTCCTCCATGCCTCTCCTCTCCTTATTCCTCCATGGCTCTCCTCTTATTCCTCCTCCATGCCTATCCTCTCCTTCTATCTCCATGCCTCTCCTCTTCTTCCTCCTCCATGCCTATCCTCTCCTTCGTTCTCCATGCCTATCCTCTTCTTCCTCCTCCATGCCTCTCCTCTCCTTTCTCCTTGCCTCTCCTCTTCTTCTTCCTAGATGCCTCTCCTCTTCTTCCTTCTCCATGCCTCTCCTCTCCTTCTTCCTCCTTGCTTCTCCTATCCTTCTTCCATCCTCTCCTTATCACCCTGTGGTACCCTGACTCCCCTTCCTTCTCTTTTCTCCCTCCTTCCTTCACTGGACCCCCACCCTACTCCCCCCTACCTCCTGCCCTCCACCTTACATACTCCTGTACCCTGTTCCCACTCTGCAGATTCCCTATGACGATGAGGAGATCAGGAGGGCTCTGATTGCTGTCCATGACTTTGCTGTTCCTCAGATTAAGGTGCTCTTTTCACTCTTCTGTCCCTCCCTCTATGGTCACTCTCTGGTCAGTCTAACTCTATGGTATCTCTGGTCAGTCTAACTCTATGGTCTCTCTGGTCAGTCTAACTCTATGGTCTCTCTGGTCAGTCTAACTCTATGGTCTAACTCTATGGTCAGTTTAACTCTATGGTCTAACTCTATGGTCAGTTTAACTCTATGGTCTCTCTCGTCAGTCTAACTCTATGGTCTCCCTGGTCAGTCTAACTCTATGGTCACTCTGGTAAGTTTAACTCTATGGTCGCTCTCGTCATTCTAACTCTATGGTCTCCCTGGTCAGTCTAACTCTATGGTCTCTCTGGTCAGCCTAACTCTATGGTCTAACTCTCTGGTCAGTTTAACTCTATGGTCTCTCTCGTCATTCTAACTCTATGGTCTCCCTGGTCAGTCTAACTCTATGGTCTCTATGGTCTCTCTGGTCAGTCTAACTCTATGGTCTCTCTGGTCAGTCTAACTCTATGGTCTCTCTGGTCAGTCTAACTCTATGGTCTCTCTGATCGGTCTAACTCTATGGTCTCTCTGGTCAGTCTAACTCTATGGTCTCTCTGATCAGTCTAACTCTATGGTCTCTCTCGTCAGTCTAACTCTATGGTCACTCTGGTCAGTCTAACTCTATGGTCTCTCTGATCAGTCTAACTCTATGGTCTCTCTGGTCAGTCTAACTCTATGGTCTCTCTGGCCAGTCTAACTCTATGGTCTCTCTGGTCAGTCTAACTCTATGGTCACTCTGATCAGTCTAACTCTATGGTCAGTTTAACTCTATGGTCTCTCTCGTCAATCTAACTCTATGGTCTCTCTGGCCAGTCTAACTCTATGGTCTCTCTGGTCAGTCTAACTCTATGGTCAGTTTAACTCTATGGTCTCTCTGGTCAGTCTAACTCTATGGTCTCTCTGATCAGTCTAACTCTATGGTCTCTCTGGTCAGTCTAACTCTATGGTCTCTCTGGCCAGTCTAACTCTATGGTCACTCTGATCAGTCTAACTCTATGATCAGTTTAACTCTATGGTCTCTCTCGTCAATCTAACTCTATGGTCTCTCTGGTCAGTCTAACTCTATGGTCTCTCTGGCCAGTCTATCTCTATGGTCTCTCTGGCCAGTCTAACTCTATGGTCAGTTTAACTCTATGGTCTCTCTGGTCAGTCTAACTCTATGGTCTCTCTGATCAGTCTAACTCTATGGTCTCTCTCGTCAATCTAACTCTATGGTCTCTCTGGCCAGTCTAACTCTATGGTCTCTCTGGTCAGTCTAACTCTATGGTCTCTCTGGTCAGTCTAACTCTATGGTCAGTCTAACTCTATGGTCTCTCTGATCAGTCTAACTCTATGGTCTCTCTGGTCAGTCTAACTCTATGGTCTCTCTGGCCAGTCTAACTCTATGGTCACTCTGATCAGTCTAACTCTATGATCAGTTTAACTCTATGGTCTCTCTCGTCAATCTAACTCTATGGTCTCTCTGGTCAGTCTAACTATATGGTCTCTCTGGCCAGTCTATCTCTATGGTCTCTCTGGCCAGTCTAACTCTATGGTCAGTTTAACTCTATGGTCTCTCTGGTCAGTCTAACTCTATGGTTTCTCTGATCAGTCTAACTCTATGGTCTCTCTGGTCAGTCTAACTCTATGGTCTCTCTGGCCAGTCTAACTCTATGGTCACTCTGATCAGTCTAACTCTATGGTCAGTTTAACTCTATGGTCTCTCTCGTCAATCTAACTCTATGGTCTCTCTGGTCAGCCTAACTCTATGGTCTCTCTGGCCAGTCTAACTCTATGGTCTCTCTGGCCAGTCTAACTCTATGGTTTCTCTGGTCAGTCTAAGTCTTCTTCTGCTGAGTGTTTTAATCTATAAAGGTGCTTCTCTCCCTCTCTGCCCCATCCATCTCTATTCAGTGTCTTGCTCTGTAACTACTCTCTCTAACTTCTGTACCTCTGCAAAACTAGTCCAGAGATAAAGCCAAACTAAAATCATTTTATTGCTGAATACTGAGGCTGATGTTTGTAATTTACGCGTAATATTATCTCCTCGGTATGTTGTATACATTGGTTGTTGCCTCCTCTCCCTTCTTTTCCTGGAGTAGATTGGACAAGGGGGGAGGGCAGAGCTTCCTCCCATCGATGGTCCGACAGACTCAGAACGTGGACCCATCCTCCCTGTACCCATGGGCATCCGACCTATCCTCAGCCGCTACCGCATAGAGGTGAGACAACACTCCATGACTAGGGAACAGCACTCAGAGAGGGTACTAAAAGTACAAGCTAGAGGAAAGAGAGAAAGTACCCCAAAGCTAGAAAGTGGAAGGTGGAGGACACAGGTCCAGGTGGTGGAGGTAAGGGGAGATCAAGGCAACCCTCAAATGGGGTGCTGTTCAAATGGTCTGATCCAGTCTGATATGTTGTGGTCCAGGTTCTGTTCTGGGGCCTGAGGGACCTGAAGAGGGTGAATTTGGCCCAGGTGGACAGACCCAGGGTGGACATAGAGTGTGCAGGGAGAGGAGTCCAGTCTGCTCTCATTCAGAACTACAAGAAGAACCCCAACTTCAGCACCCTCGTCAAGTGGTTTGAGGTGGTGAGTAGAACCTGGTCAAATCTTGATGGTCTTTCAGACAGTGAAAGACAGCAGATACTGTACATAAAGTTAGCAAAAATTAAATGTCCTCTCACTGCGTTTATTTTCAGCAAACTTAACATGTGTAAATATTTGTATGAACATAACAAGATTCAACAACTGAGACATAAACTGAACAAGTTCCACAGACTAACAGAAATTGAATAATGTGTCCCTGAACAAAGGGAGGGTCAAAATCAAAAGTAACAGTCAGTATCTGGTGTGGCCACCAGCTGCATTATGTACTGCAGTGCATCTCCTCCTCATCGACTGCATCAGATTTGCCCGTTCTTGCTGTGAGATGTTACCCCACTCTTCCACCAAGGCACCTGCAAGTTCCCGGACATATATGGTGAGAATGGCCCTAGCCCTCACCGTCCGATCCAACAGGTCCCAGACGTGCTCAATGGGATTGAGATCCGAGCTCTTCGCTGGCCATGGCAGAACACTGACATTCCTGTCTTGCAGGAAATCACGCACAGAACGAGCAGTATGGCTGGTGGCATTGTCATGCTGGAGGGTCATGTCAGGATGAGCCTGCAGGAAGGGTACCACATGAGGGAGGAGGATGTCTTCCCTGTAACGCACAGCGTTGAGATTGCCTTCAATGACAACAAGCTCAGTCCGATGATGCTGTGACACACCGCCCCAGACCATGACGGACCCTCCACCTCCAAATCGATCCCGTTCCAGAGTACAGGCCTCGGTGTAACGCTCATTCCTTCGACGATAAACGCGAATCCGACCATCACCTCTGGTGAGACAAAACCGCAACTCGTCAGTGAAGAGCACTTTTTGCCAGTCATGTCTGGTCCCATAGGCCCATAGGCGACGTTGTTGCCGGTGATGTCTGGTGAGGACCTGCCTTTCAACAGGCCTACAAGCCCTCAGTCCAGCCTCTCTCAACCTATTGCAGACAGTCCAAGCACTGATGGAAGGATTGTGCTTTCCTGGTGTAACTCGGGCAGTTGTTGTTGCCATCCTGTACCTGTCCCGCAAGTGTGTTGTTCAGATGTACCGATCCTGTGCAGGTGTTGTTACACTCTTTAGTTTCCTAATTATTCATAACTGTGACCTTAATTGCTTACCATCTGTAAGCTGTTAGTGTCTTAACGACCGTTCCACAGGTGCATGTTCCTTAATTGTTTATGGTTCATTGAACAAGCATGGGAAACAGTGTTTAAATCCTTTACAATGAAGATCTGTGAAGTTATTTGGATTTTTACGAATTATCTTTGAAAGACAGGGTCCTGAAAAAGGGACGTTTCTTTTTTTGCTGAGTGTATTGAATGGATTCAAGCTGGTTTAAAACTGACCTTAGATCTTGCATATAGGCCAGGGCAACTTCCTAACTCTCTATGCGACCCCTGACCTTTGCCCCCTGACCCCATCAGGACTTGCCAGAGAATGAGCTGCTTCACCCTCCTCTGAACGTCCGGGTGGTGGACTGCAGGGCGTTTGGCCGCTACACCCTGGTGGGTTCCCATGCCGTCACCAGCCTGCGACGCTTCATCTACAGCACCCCAGACAAGACACACAACAACTGGGCCAGCGCAGGTAGGCCTACTCACACCCTACTACTTTCTATTTCTATTACAAGAGATTACATTTTTGTATTGGTGTGGGGAATCCAAACCATGTATTTATACTATTTGAGTATATACATTTGTTGATATACTGTATAGTCTCAGAATCTAATCTTCCAAATTATTTTCAACAGTTTGTGATTTCCTCTCAGACTGAATCAGACCTGCGTGTGAATATGAATTTCCTACTGCTTTACTCACTTTGATGCTTCCTTGCTTTTTCCCACTCCTGCTCTCCTTCTCTCCCACTCTCTGTGCCAATCTGTAATCTCTCTCTCTCTCTCTATCTTTCTCTCTCTCTCACTCTCTCTCTCCATCTCTCTCTCTCTTTCTCTCTCTCGCTCTCTCTTCTCTCTTTCTCTCACTCTGTCTTGCTCTTTCTCTCTCTCTTTCTCTTTCGCTTTCTCTTGCTTTCTCTTTCGCTCTCTCTCACTCTCTCTTTCTTTCTCTCTCTCTCTCACTCTTTCTTTCTTTTTCTCTCTCTCTCTCTCTATTTCTCTCTCTATTTCTCTCTCTCTCGCTCTTTCTTTCTTTCTCTCTCTCTCACTCTCACTCTTTCTCTCTCTCTTTCTCTATCTCTCACTCTCTCTTTCTCTATCTATCTCTCACTCTCTCTCTCTCGCTTTCGCTTTCTCTATCTCTCTCGCTCTCGCTTTCTCTATCTCCATCTCTCTCTCTCGCTTTCTCTATCTCTCTCTCTCTCTCTCTCTCTCTTTCTTTCTCTCTCTTTCTCTTTCTCTCCATCTCTCTCTCTCTCGCTCTCTTCTCTCTCTCACTCTCTTTCTCTCTCTGCCTCTCCTTTCTGACTCTCACTCACTCACTCACTCACTCTCACTCACTCTCTCTCTCTCTCTCTCTCTCTCTCTCTCTCTCTCTCTCTCTCTCTCTCTCTCTCTCTCTCTCTCTCTCTCTCTCTCTCTCTCTCTCTCTCTCTCTCTCTCTCTCTCTCTCTCTCTCTCTGTCTCTCTCATTCCATTTCTTTGTTGTGTCCTGTTCCTCCTCGGTCACTCCCCTGACCCCTTTCAGCTAGACTGATGAATGGCTACATGGTCCTGACCAACGGGGGGTCCCAATCTCGCCCCTGCTCCCCTTACTCCCGCACCCCACCCCGCACCCTCTCTCGCCCCGCAGGTGATGTCACAGTCAACATGGATGCCGACCCCTCAGTCAGGAAGATGGACACGGTGGTCAAGTTAGACGCTGTAAGCTTTGACACGCGTGCCTCTGATGTTTATCACTTTTGATTTCATGTTTTTGGAATGAAAAGGACAGAAGTAGAGATGCCCTCAAGAACTGAAATTGAGGTTGATGGCTTTACCTCTGGTCCTGTGTGTGGTGTAAAATCTATTCATGTTTTGTTTAGGTGTATCTATTTTGTGTGTAATTTGGTGTTGTTTTGTGTGACCCTCCCCCTGTAGACGTCTGATGCAGTTGTTAAAGTTGATGTGGTAAGTCCTGGTATGGGACTGTTCCCCAACGTTTGAAAGAGCTTCACAATGTGGACAGACATCAATGCACACCTGTAACATTTATCTACTATGCCAGTTAGCACGTAGTTTGATCAGACGCTCTCTCTTGTACCCGCAGAACGAGGAGAAAGAAGAAAAGAAGAGGAAGAAGAAGAAGAAGAAGGGAGAGGTGGAGGAGGACGATGAGACAGACGAGAGCATGCTGGACTGGTGGTCCAAATATTTTGCTTCCATAGAGACACTGATGGAGGTGAGAGATTGATTATGTTCAATTCTATTCTATTCTGTTCAATTCTATTCTATTCTGTTCAATTCTATTCTATTCTATTGCTTTATATTCCGTCTCGTAGGAATATGGTTATATTCTGGAAATAGAGTGTTTGAGTAGTTCCAATAAGACACCTGGAGTGTTCTAGAATAAAGTCACTTCCATGTGTGTCTTGTGGGGATAATCCTGAAGTGTAGTTGTGTTTCCCAGATCCTCAGGGCTCAGGAGGCAGCTCTAGCCGAGGCAGAGGAGAGGGAGGACCAGGAGATAGCAGCAGAGGGAGCAGGTAAACACTGCTGGTCCTGAGCGTCAAAACAGAGCATCTGTTGGCTAACATGTCTCTCAGAATGACAGGATTCTGGGCCAGCTCTGAATGGTGGATGAGAATGGGAGTAGTGAATGGGTTTGATGTGCGCTTTCAGAGATGAATGAGTTACAGGATCAGAGTGTCTATCGCTGCCTGCTTGCGGACTGGTGGAGAGGGCACCAGAGTAGAGTATTGCATGTGAAGGCATTGTATGCATTGCACATCCTCCTCACTCTCATCATTCATCCCTCCGACCCAATTACCCCTCATCCATCACCACCTAAATTGGAATGAAAATATGACCTCATATCATACCCATCGACCCCTCACACCAGCATGACCAACCCTGCCGTGCACTACCATGAAAGTTGGCTGATAAACTAAACCATTAAGGAATGCAACATTTGCTTATATGCTTATAAAGCAAATCAATCCCTTTATCCCTTAATCCCTGATATAACCATAAATGATTCCCTATCAAGCAAATATTGTGGATACATCTAATACATCTATACATCTACTAATTACCACAAACTCAATTTTAAATCAAAGTCTAAAACTTTGAAAAAAGATAAATGTGTTTTTTTACCAAATTCCTATGAAGATATTCTCCCAGAATTGGAAAAAAAGAATAATGTGGGTCTTTACAAATACAGGTGATTACAAATAAAAATAAATATAGGGTGTTGGGCCACCACAATCCACCAGAACACCTTCAATGCACCTTGGCATAGATTCTGTCTGAAACTCTATTGGAGAGATGTGACACCATTCTTACAAGAGAAATTCCATAATTGGTGTTTTGTTGATGGTGGTGGGAAACGCTGTCTAAGGCGCCACTCCAGAATCTCCCAGAAGTGTTCAATCGGGTTCAGATCTGGTGACTGAGACGGCCATGGCATATGTTTTCACGCTCATCTAACCATTCATCCTATGGGGGCATAGCCATAGAAGCAAAAATTATGGCCAAAATAATGGCCTGCCCAGCATTTTTATACATGACCTTAAGCATGATGGGATGTTAATTGCTTAATTCATTTTAATATACTTTGTACTTTGTATGTATTTACTCAAGTGTTTCCATTATTTTGGTAGTTACTTGTATTTTCCATTTTAATTACTCATGATGTAATGGATTTCAGTAGCCCTGGCAATGGATGGCCAGAGGGGTCAGATGTCAACTTTCATGTTGATTGACATCTGGGGTGTTGTGTCGTGTCCATCCATTCGTCCCTCTTCACCCTTCCCTCCCCACCTCACTCCCCTCCTCTTCCTCCTCCATCAATTCCCTATTCACCCCCCCCTGCCCCCCTCCACTCCCCCTCCTCCACTCCTTCCACTCACCCCACAATCAGATATCAAACCTGATGACCTCCCTGTAAAAGGCTTCAAGGGGAAGGAGAAGAGCCGAGACAAGAGCAGGAACAAGGAGAAGAAGAAGAGCCACCATGCAGGAGAGGGGACAGAGAAACACTCCAGCAAACCCAAAGTGGACGAGCTGCTGGTCAGTAGGACTAGAGATTCCACTGGACACACACACACACACACACACACACCTTGTTGTTCAGAGTGTGCCTGATACCATTCCACGTGTGTGTGTGTGTGTGTGTGTGTGTGTGTGTGTGTGTGTGTGTGTGTGTGTGTGTGTGTGTGTGTGTGTGTGTGTGTGTGTGTGTGTGTGTGTGTGTGTGTGTGTGTGTGTGTGTGTGTGTGTGTGTGTGTGTGTGTGTGTGTGTGTGTGTGTGTGTGTGTGTGTGTGTGTGTTTATTGTCCAGGTGTACAACAAGGAGCTGGAGGCAGAGTATGATAACTTTGAGGACTGGCTCCACACCTTCAACCTGTACAGAGGGAAGGCAGGGGACGACGATGAAGCAGCCCTGGATGACGACAGGATCGTGGGCAGATTCAAGGGCTCCATGTGCATGTACAAGTTGCCTCTGTCTGAGGAGATCACCCGGGAGGTGGGCTTTGACCCTAACATGGGCATGTTCCAGAGCATTCCACACAATGACCCTATCAACGTGCTCGTGCGCATCTTCGTGGTCAGGGTGAGTGACACCCCTAACCTCTAACCTCTAACCATAAACCAAATCTTTCCCAGGTTGTTGCTCTTAACTTCAGCGACCTAATCATGTATTCTCATTCAACTCACTTGGTAAAATAAGGGTTCACTAGATTGTAAGTAAAAACCTAAACCATACCACAAACCAACACTGTATTCCAGGCCACAGACCTCCACCCTGCTGATGTCAATGGGAAAGCGGACCCCTATGTTGTCATCAAACTGGGCAAGTCAGAGCTGAAGGATAAAGAGAACTATATCTCCAAACAGCTCAACCCTGTCTTTGGCAAGTGAGTGTGGATGGATACATTCGTTGCACATTGGTGCTGATTCAACAAGCCAACACATATAGAACATTGCAATCAAGTGTATTGAAGCATTACTGTACTCTTGTAACTGGCATAGATGCATCGGGAGCGCAATCTATAAAAAGCTAACCACTTCTTATCTCAAATGTCATCCCTACTCGCTCCATCTCTCCCTTTCTTGTCTATCCCCTCCCACTCCTATTCCTCCCTCCCTTCCTCCCCCCTTCCTTCCCTCCCTCCACTCCCTCCAAATCCTCTCTCAGGGCGTTTGACATGGAGGCTACGTTCCCCATGGAGTCCATGTTGACAGTGTCAGTGTATGACTGGGATCTGGTGGGCACTGATGACCTCATCGGGGAGACCAAGATCGACCTGGAGAACCGCTTCTACAGCAAACACAGAGCTACCTGTGGCATCGCTAACAGCTACTCTGTGTGAGTTCCTGTCTGTCCATGTCATTCTGTTCTACGGTCCGTTGTCTGTCTGTCTGTTAGTTTGTTCCTCTGTCTGTCTGTTAGTTAGTTAGTAAGTTCCTCTGTGTGTCTGTCTGTCTGTCTGTCTGTTAGTTAGTTAGTTAGTTAGTAAGTTCCTCTGTCTGTCTGTCTGTCTGTCTGTATGTATGTCTGTCTGTCTGTCTGTCTGTCTGTCTGTCTGTCTGTCTGTCTGTCTGTCTGTCTGTCTGTCTGTCTCTCTGTTAGTTAGTTAGTAAGTTCCTCTGTGTGTCTGTCTGTCTGTCTGTCTGTTAGTTAGTTAGTTAGTAAGTTCCTCTGTCTGTCTGTCTGTCTCTGTTAGTTAGTTAGTTAGTTAGTTAGTTAGTTAGTAAGTTCCTCTGTCTGTCTGTCTGTCTGTCTGTCTGTCTGTCTGTCTGTCTGTCTGTCTGTCTGTCTGTCTGTCTGTCTGTCTGTCTGTCTGTCTGTTAGTTAGTTAGTTAGTTAGTTAAGTTCCTTTGTCTGTCTGTCTGTCTGTCTGTCTGTCTGTCTGTCTGTCTGTCTGTCTGTCTGTCTGTCTGTCTGTCTGTCTGTCTGTCTGTCTGTCTGTTAGTTAGTTAGTAAGTTCCTCTGTCTGTCTGTCTGTTAGTTTGTTCCTCTGTCTGTCTGTCTGTCTGTCTGTCTGTCTGTCTGTCTGTCTGTCTGTCTGTCTGTCTGTCTGTCTGTCTGTCTGTCTGTCTGTCTGTCTGTCTGTCTGTCTGTCTGTTAGTTTGTTCCTCTGTCTGTCTGTCTGTCTGTCTGTCTGTCTGTCTGTCTGTCTGTCTGTCTGTCTGTCTGTCTGTCTGTCTGTCTGTTAGTTAGTTAGTTAGTAAGTTCCTCTGCCTGTCTGTCTGTCTGTCTGTCTGTCTGTCTGTCTGTCTGTCTGTCTGTCTGTCTGTCTGTCTGTCTGTCTGTCTGTCTGTCTGTCTGTCTGTCTGTCTGTCTGTCTGTCTGTCTGTCTGTCAGTTAGTTAGTTAGTAAGTTCCTCTGTCTGTCTGTCTGTCTGTCTGTCTGTCTGTCTGTCTGTCTGTCTGTCTGTCTGTCTGTCTGTCTGTCTGTCTGTCTGTCTGTCTGTCTGTCTGTCTGTCTGTCTGTCAGTTAGTTAGTTAGTTAGTTAGTTAGTTAGTTAGTTAGTTAGTTCCTCTGTCTGTCTGTTTCCCCCCCAAAATGTAAGAAAATAGAAAATAAAGTAAATATCGACAACATTCTGGTGTTGTTGTTTGTTCCTGGTAGACATGGTTACAACGTGTGGCGTGACCCCATGAAGCCAAGCCAGATCCTGGCCAAGCTGTGTAAGGAGGGCAAGCTGGACGGCCCCCACTACGGCCCTGGGGGCAGGGTCAAGGTCGCCAACCGCGTCTTCATGGGTACCACAGAGATCGAGGATGAGAATGGTATTTGACATACAGTATGATACATTTGTGCTGTTGAAAATATATTTATTAAGCTTTGCCTACATTTAGAGACCTGACATTTACTGTGCGTCTGTGTGTGTGCGTGTGTACGTGTGTATAGGTCTGAAGAAGCAGACAGACGAGCACCTGGCCCTGACGGTGCTGAAGCACTGGGAGGAGATCCCCAGGGTGGGCTGTAAACTCATCCCAGAACACGTCGAGACAAGACCCCTACTCAACCCTGACCACCCTGGCATTGAGCAGGTCGCACACACACACTCCTACTTATTATTAGTATAACGTTATTATAAGGGTTCATCTGGAACTAAGAGTTTAATAAATTTTGATCACTTTTGAGTTAATTGATAATATAGTGCCTTATGAGGGTAAAATAATTAATAATATTGGATGATGAAGCTGTTATGAGCTGTTATAACCTGTTATGACCTCTGTCTAACCCCACAGGGGCGGATTGAGATGTGGGTAGACATGTTCCCCATGGACATGCCAGCACCTGGACCCGCCATCGACATATCACCACGTAAACCAAAGAAGTATGTCATGTCTGGGGCCGGCGGAAGTGTCAGAGTCCAGTCAGTGTACACTCTTAGAAAAAAGGGTTCTCAAAGGGTTCTTAGGCTGTTCCCATATGAGAACCCTTTTTGGTTCCAGGTAGAACCCGTTTGGGTTCCAGGTAGAACCCTCTGTGAAAAGAGTTCTACCTGGAACCAAAAAGGGTTCTTCAAAGGGTTCTCCTATGGGGACAGCCGAATAACCCTTTTAGGTTCTAGATAGCACCTTTTTAGTGTAGGTACAGCATTGGAGTCTGGTGGGAGGAGCTATAGGAGGACGGGCTCATTGTAATGGCTGGGATGGAATCAATGGAACGGTATCAAACACATCAAACAAATAGAAACCACATGTTTGACTCCATTCCATTAATACCATTCCAACAATTACAGTGAGCCCATCATCCTATAGCTCCTCCCACCAGCTACCTCTGAGGTACAGTATATGTTACACATTACCAGATAGATCAAGGCACAACCTAAACATTTCCTAAAGGTTTGATTGACGTTTTGCTTCTTATTTATGATCCTATATGAAGTGCTGTAGATATGAGTCTCAAAGCAGAAGGATGTAGTTTTCCTACTTATATCCCTTCCAGGTTTTCTGTGGTAAATGTTGTATCTCATTAGAGTAGGTTGGTTATCTAGTGGTTTTCTGTGGTAAATGTTGTATCTCATTAGAGTAGGTTGGTTATCTAGTGGTTTTCTGTGGTAAGTGTTGTATCGCATTAGAGTAGGTTGGTTATCTAGTGGTTTTCTGTGGTAAGTGTTGCATCTCATTAGAGTAGGTTGGTTATCTAGTGGTTTTCTGTGGTAAGTGTTGTATCTCATTAGAATAGGTTGGTTATCTACTGGTTTTCTGTGGTAAGTGTTGCATCTCATTAGAGTAAATTGGTTATCTAGTGGTTTTCTGTGGTAAGTGTTGCATCTCATTAGAGTAGGTTGGTTATCTAGTGGTTTTCTGTGGTAAGTGTTGTATCTCATTAGAGTAGATTGGTTATCTAGTGGTTTTATGTGGTAAGTGTTGTATCTCATTAGAGTAGGTTGGTTATCTAGTGGTTTTCTGTGGTAAGTGTTGTATCTCATTAGAGTAGGTTGGTTATCTAGTGGTTTTCTGTGGTAAGTGTTGTATCTCATTAGAGTAGGTTGGTTATCTAGTTGTTTTCTGTGGTAAGTGTTGTATCTCATTAGAGTAGGTTGGTTATCTAGTTGTTTTCTGTGGTAAGTGTTGTATCTCATTAGGTTGGTTATCTAGCACTAGACCTGGCCTGGTACATGTCTCACCATAGGAGTGTACAGCCACCTTCCAGGGCCAATTAAGCACTAGACAACAACAGTCCAACTGTTTGTGTTCCTTCCTCCCCTTCACCAGATATGAGCTCAGGGTGATTATATGGAATACAGACGAAGTAATACTGGAGGACGATGATTACTTCACTGGGGAAAAGTCCAGTGACATATTTGTCAGGGGGTAGGTACCACAGAGGGCTGCGGCGTTATGACCCGATAGCCCCGTGGGTGTGACGAAGTGGCGTGCTTCCGCGTTTTTTTGGCGTTAATCATTGTTTTTTTGTTTTGTTTTGTTTGTTTCCACGTTTTCCGTGTGTTGCGTGTTTGTTTGTGTCTCTTGTTTGTCGTCCTCTCTCTCTCTCTCTCGCTCTCTCTCTCCTGTGTGTCGATGCTGTGCTGTTGTCCAGCTTGGAACTGCGTGTTATTATTTGGAACACTGATGACGTAGTTCTAGAGGACGATGCTTTCATGACAGGAGAAAAGATGTCTGACATTTATGTCAGGGGGTAAAACAAACGTTTAAATCGCATGGCTCGTACAAACCCCTCCCCCCTTCCTTACCCGCCCCTCCCTCAGCTAACCAATCCGCACGCAGCTCCCCTGCTCAAGACCCAACACTTCTCCCTTAGCCCTCCTATCAGCACGCAGTAAACTACGCCTACAGACAGAGGAAGCCAATCAGGACCATACCATTTAAACAGCAAATAGGTCAACGTGTCAACAAATGACATTAGGGCTAGGCCATCCACTAATCTGAAATTCACTAATCATTATTGAATTAACCAGATAATGGATTGAAAACTGTTTGCAATAAGTTCTGTGAATGACACATTTAGAAGATAAAAGATTCTGTCAGTTCTCATGCACATTAAATTGGATATAAGCTAGGATAACTCAATAACAGTATTCCATTTTGACTTGCCAATTGCTAATCATCCTTACTGTCATTAGTTTAACTGGTATGGTCCTGCATTCCTACAACAGTTGTAGATTGTCTTGGGCAGGGGTTAAAACTACTCGGGATTCCAGGAAGCCTCATGCATGGCAGCATTAGCAAAAAAGGCTTGCATGGGAAATGGAATGGATTCCATATTGTTTTTGCAATTGTATTGTCATTTGCTGGCACTTATTAATGATGCTGTTGAGAGTATATCAATACTAATGGACATTCAAATTCGTAGAAAAGTTTTTGGCCGAGGCTCCTCCCCTCCTGCTTCTCAAATGTGCCCACCTTCAGGTTTTCAATTCAGTCCAACAGAAAATGTGTTGAAATTCCAGTTGAAGAATTTAAAACTGACATAAATTTTCAAAGATACATTTTCAATTCATGAAATTGGAATTTTGCTTTCCTTTCTGAATTTAAATGGAATTGAACCCTCCTCACCAACCACTGGCCACTTGGCACCACTGCAGGGAATAAAGTCAGTCTGCCACCCCACACTGTGCCGATACTGCAGGGAATAAAGTCAGTCTGCCACCCCACACTGTGCTGATACTGCAGGGAATAAAGTCAGTCTGCCACCCCACACTGTGCTGATACTGCAGGGAATAAAGTCAGTCTGCCACCCCACACTGTGCTGATACGGCATTGACACTAGATTTGCATTGTAAGACACTTCTGTTAATGTTAATCTTGTATCTGCATCTTCCCTCCAATGAAGGAAAGCACTGTCATAAAAATGTATTTGACTCTTTTTGTAAAGCTTTGTGTGTGCATGGCATTTGTAATATGTGACCGTCCAACACCAAATCAGGCAATTTGTATTTAAATACAGTGTAAACTCTATTCTTATTCAGTTGTTTTACGGTGGTAATACTTTTTATAGAATTCACCTAGGTGCACACACTATGACCACTTTTCACAGCCATGTTTCCATTTTATTTAATTAATAATCTCATACATTTGTCATTACTGGCTGGTTTCTTATTGGAGGGTCCCACCATACGTGTTTTGCTTTTCAAATACTAACATCCTTTTTGTGTATTCAATGGACCAGACCTGTAATGCATAAAACACATACTGAGTCATACTATGAATGATCCATAGCAATCTTAAATCACATTGACTGATGTAAAATGGTGATCTGATCTTCACTGCGTCTGCCTAACCTCCACAGACAACCTTCACACAGAGCATGATAAGTGAAGCTTGTTAATATGCAAAAATAACCCAATAATAACACAGTCCTTACACTTAATTTACTACATCATCAGGTCAACATGACCCTCACCTCTAACCTCTGACCCCGTGTGACCTTTGACCTTTAACCCAGCTGGCTGAAGGGTCAGCAGGAGGACAAGCAGGACACAGACGTCCACTACCACTCTCTGACGGGCGAGGGGAATTTCAACTGGCGCTTCGTGTTCCCCTTCGACTACCTGATGGCTGAGGAGAAGATCGTCATCTCCAAAAAGGAGTCCATGTTCTCCTGGGACGAGACCGAGTACAAGATCCCTGCACGCCTCACCCTGCAGGTCTGGGACGCTGACCACTTCTCCGCTGATGACTTCCTAGGTACTGTAGGCCTCCACTGCTGGAGCTCTCTAGAACTCTACACATTCTTCTTTAATTTTTCTCAAATGTTCTCCATTCACTCGGCCATATACAGCTCCTTTATCTCATCCCTCAAGCTCTGTCATCTCCTCAGTTATCCTCTAATGTCATGTATTGTCTCTCCTGACAGGTGCGATAGAGCTGGACCTGAACAGGTTTCCCCGCGGGGCGAAGACAGCCAAGCAGTGTTCTATAAACATGGTCCAGAACCAGGCAGAGCTGCCTTGCATCTCCATCTTCAAACAGAAAAGAGTCAAGGGCTGGTGGCCATTCGTGGCTCGCGACGAGAACGACGAGATGGAACTCACGGTGAGAGAGAGAGAGAGAGAGAGAGAGAGAGAGAGAGAGAGAGAGAGAGAGAGAGAGAGAGAGAGAGAGAGAGAGAGAGAGAGAGAGAGAGAGAGAGAGAGAGAGAGAGAGAGAGAGAGAGAGAGAGAGAGAGAGAGAGAGAGAGAGAGAGAGAGAGAGAGAGAGAGAGAGAGAGAGAGAGAGAGAGAGAGAGAGAATCATTGGACTGATTGTGTCTTCCTCTCAGGGTAAAGTGGAGGCGGAGCTTCATCTCATGTCGGCAGAGGAGGCGGAGAAAAGTCCTGTTGGTCTGGGACGCAATGAGCCTGACCCTCTGGAGAAACCAAAGTAAAATCTTTATATTTACAGTATACACACACACTCACACTATACCCACATACACATTCAGACAAAACGTACACAATCACAAATAACTCAATGTTAAAAGCGAAGGTGGGAAACAGAAAATAATGGCACAGAGTCAGACATGATCAACTTTCCTATACTCCTCCACTTTCTTCAGGGGTTCTATTCACACCATGCAAAAATAACACTGTGCAAGTGTTAAAACCGACTGATTTCTCCCGGTCATTTATTTCTAAACCTCTCTTCTGCATCCATCAGAAGCTGATAATGGTTTACATTTTAGTAGACACTTTTTTCCAGAGCGACTGGAGTGCATACTGTACACCTTTCATACTTTGTCACGTTGGTCCTCCATGGGAATCACAACCCTGGCATTGCAAGCACTGTGCTCTACCAACTGAGCCACACTGGCTTATTCAGAGGTTATGTGATGCACACAATGACTTGAAATAATAATAAGAAATACAGTCTATTTTGACACCTGCACCTCATTGCAATGTGAACACACTTTCACACCATCACACTGTTCTCTTCCTGTCATCTCTTCACGTTTCCCTCTGTTTCCTTTCTTACTGTCTCTGTGTTGCCTCCCTCTCTCCCCTCCAAACTGCGTTGTCTTTCCTTCCATCTACATCCCCTCCTCCTCCTCCCCTCCTTCTGAAGTCGCCCGGACACCAGTCTCATGTGGTTTGTGAACACCCTGAAGTCCATCCGCTACTTCATCTGGCACAACTACCGCTGGCTGATCCTCAAGGCCCTGGGCCTGCTGCTGCTGCTACTCCTGTTGGGTCTATTCCTATACTCCTTCCCTGGATACCTGGTCAAGAAGATGCTGGGGGCCTGAGGGGGCTGAGACCTACCAGGGCCACTGGTAGCCCCCTCTCTCTTCTCCTATCCTACCGTTTCCTCTCCTGTTCCTTCTTTTCTGTCACTTTCTCTTTATCATTTACCCTCTCGCTGGTCCTCTCCTTTTTTCTGTCTGGTCCTCTCTCTGGTCCTCTCCAGTTCTCTCCTCTGTTCCTCCTTTTCACTGATCCCATATCTGTCTATCCTTTTCCTCCCATCTCCTGCGGTATCTGTCACTCAATGGATGTTATCACATCTTCTTCTCCCCTTTCTACCACCTTCCTTTTCTATAACCTCTTTCTTCTATCCCTCAACCTCTTTCATCTCTTGTCCTCTTTCTTTTCAGGTCCTATTTTCCACATCTCAGGTCTGTCTCTCAATCTTTGTATTTTCTCAGATAGACAAAGATTGTGTCTGGTACCTATTCCTCTTTGCTTTGTTTCCTGCTTCTCCCTGTCTTAGTCTCCTTTCCTGTGATGTCGCTTGTCTCTCAACCTGTCAATGTCTTGTGTCAATCATGAGTCTGCCATTGTGCATTACACCGTCATTACACTGGAGACGTATTATATGCAGCGCAAAACTTTTCCCTATAAATGTACAGCATTATACTGGCAGCAGAGTTGCTAGCAGTCTAAACCACTCCATGGTGAACTTCACCAACAGAGTGGAGCAGAGACCAGGCTTTGTGGAATATCTAGCTCCGACTACATCGATTCACCCAAGGTCAATACTTAAAAATAATAATAATAATGAAACGCGGTACCTATGTTTGTCTTCTGTAGTTACGTGCATTTCTTTGTTGAAATCCATACTTTTTCAATAAATGTTAATCAAATACAACCACCGACTTTTTGCTCGTTTCTGTTTCTCAGATGGCAACTTAGCGTGAATGCTCATGTGCCAATTGAATCTCCGATGACGTAGACCTAGGTCTCCAAACACTCATTGTACAATCAAATCACACAATCTTCAGATGGTGTGTCGACCAATCAAATCACACAATCTATAGATGGCGTGTCGACCAATCAAATCACACAATCTACAGAGGGTGTGTCGACCAATCAAATCACACAATTAACAGATGGTAATTTTCCTTACTGTAAAACATGTTACAGCATACAGCATCCCTGCTGTAAATTGGATGCTGTAATGTTTTACAGTAAGGGAAATAGTACTGTGAAATATATAACTGCATCTCTGCTGTACAGCAAAATTACAGTATTAAGCTGGCAACTCTGGTGCCAGGATAATGCTGTAAATTTACAGTGAAATTCTCCCTGAAATCTGAATTTAAGAAAAAACATAAAATACATTTATTCAAGTTGTTAACAACATTAACTACAAATCAACAATAAGGGCTTTCATTATATGGGCAGCAGGTAGCCTATCGGTTAAGAGCTTTGGGCCAGTAACCGTAAGGTCACTGGTTCAAATCCCTGAGCCAAATAGGTGAAAAAACAATCAATGTGCCCTTGAGCAAGTCACTTAAACCTAATTGTTCCTGTAAGTCACTATGTGAGTGTCTGAAAAATGTCAAACAATCATCATCCCATTTCATGTCTTCATTGTCTGAGGAATATACAGTGGGGCAAAAAAGTATTTAGTCAGCCACCAATTGTGCAAGTTCTCTCAGTTAAAAAGATGAGAGAGGCCTGTAATTTTCATTATAGGTACACTTCAACTATGACAGACAAAATGAGAAAAAAAAATACAGAAAATCACATTGTAGGATTTTTAATACATTTATTTGCAAATTATGGTGGAAAATAAGTATTTGGTCAATAACAAAAGTTTATCTCAATACTTTGTTATATACCCTTTGTTGGCAATGACAGAGGTCAAACGTTTTCTGTAAGTCTTCACAAGGTTTTCACACACTGTTGCTGGTATTTTGTCCCATTCCTCCATGCAGATCTCCTCTAGAGCAGTGATGTTTGGGGCTGTTGCTGGGCAACACAGACTTTCAACTCCCTCCAAAGATTTTCTATGGGGTTGAGATCTGGAGACTGGCTAGGCCACTCCAGGACCTTGAAATGCTTCTTACGAAGCCACTCCTTCGTTGCCCAGGCGGTGTGTTTGGGATCATTGTCATGCTGAAAGACCCAGCCATGTTTCATCTTCAATGCCCTTGCTGATGGAAGGAGGTTTTCACTCAAAATCTCACGATACATGGCCCCATTCATTCTTTCCTTTACACGGATCAGTCGTCCTGGTCCCTTTGCAGAAAAACAGCCCCAAAGCATGATGTTTCCACCCCCATGCTTCACAGTAGGTATGGTGTTCTTTGGATGCAACTCAGCATTCTTTGTCCTCCAAACACGACGAGTTGAGTTTTTACCAAAAAGTTCTATTTTGGTTTCATCTGACCATATGACATTCTCCCAATCTTCTTCTGGATCATCCAAATGCTCTCTAGCAAACTTCAGACGGGCCTGGACATGTACTGGCTTAAGCAGGGGGACACGTCTGGCACTGCAGGATTTGAGTCCCTTGCAGCGTAGTGTTTTTCTGATGGTAGGCTTTGTTACTTTGGTCCCAGCTCTCTGCAGGTCATTCACTAGGTCCCCCCGTGTGGTTCTGGGATTTTTGCTCACCGTTCTTGTGATCATTTTGACCCCACGGGGTGAGATCTTGCGTGGAGCCCCAGATCGAGGGAGATTATCAGTGGTCTTGTATGTCTTCCATTTCCTAATAATTGCTCCCACAGTTGATTTCTTCAAACCAAGCTGCTTACCTATTGCAGATTCAGTCTTCCCAGCCTGGTGCAGGTCTACAATTTTGTTTCTGGTGTCCTTTGACAGCTCTTTGGTCTTGGCCATAGTGGAGTTTGGAGTGTGACTGTTTGAGGTTGTGGACAGGTGTCTTTTATACTGATAACAAGTTCAAACAGGTGCCATTAATACAGGTAACGAGTGGAGGACAGAGGAGCCTCTTAAAGAAGAAGTTACAGGTCTGTGAGAGCCAGAAATCTTGCTTGTTTGTAGGTGACCAAATACTTATTTTCCACCATAATTTGCAAATAATTTCATTAAAAATCCTACAATGTGATTTTCTGGATTTTTTTTTCTCATTTTGTCTGTCATAGTTGAAGTGTACCTATGATGAAAATTACAGGCCTCTCTCATCTTTTTAAGTGGGAGAACTTGCACAATTGGTGGCTGACTAAATACTTTTTTGCCCCACTGTATCTGTGCTTAGCTGACTGTGCAATGGTCTTTTGGTTAATACAAATAATGTAGTTATGTCATTAACAGGGTTGTTTGCGTAGTAGTGTATGGAGAAATGTGATCCATTGGAAATAGTCATACATCATATATGGCTTACTAACCACTAACACTGGCTCTCCTCTTTTCACTTTTTATCCTCCACCTCTGGCCCCCTTATCACCGTTTCCTCACCCCACCCACTATCTTCCCTTTAACCTACTCACCCCTCTGTCCCCCACCTCAACTGCCCTCTATCTACCCCATATACTTCTCCACTCCCTTCCCTATATCTTCTAACCCCCCCCCCCAGTCGGCCAGACACCACCTTCCTGTGGTTCCTGAGCCCCCTGAAGGCCATCCGCTACCTGGTGTGTAACCGCTACAAGTGGCTCATCATCAAGATCATTGTGGCCCTGCTGCTGCTCATGATGCTGGGGCTCTTCCTCTACAGCATGCCTGGCTACCTGGTCAAGAAGCTGCTGGGGGCCTGAGGGGGATGAATGACTGGATACATGCGGAGACAAGATGATTGCAGCCCCACGGTCCCCTCCCTCAGCATCCCAGCCTTGCCCCCGCCCCACCACCCATCTAACCTTGGCAGTGCTGCTTAACACACCTTCTACTCAAAGACGTTCTATCTATCCCTTGGACTTTTTATCTATCGCTTGGACTACTAAAAGCTAAGACCGTCCATATATCTTCTACTCTACAGTAGCACAGTGGGCCTAACCACTCCTGCGATGACCACTGACTAACCAATCAAGCTCCTCGCCCCTGATCTGATCATCAATGATGCGGCATACCCTGATGTAACATTTTAGACATTGTTTATTTATTTATCTATTTATTTGTGACTTAAATTATTTGGAAGGTCATGGTTAGTGGTCAGTTGATTGGTACTGTTGGTCTTGCATGGACATACATTTCTCAAGTGATGTTGTAATTTTTCCCATTACTTCTATTATACAGCTGTTTTTAAATGGGAATCATGGGGTTGGTTGGTGTGATGACTTGAACTGGACAACAAAGTGATTGTTTCCAACAGTTAATGTTCCTCTTGCAGCCTTTGTACACATCTTAAATAATGATGAAGCGATTGAACAACAGATGTCTATTTTCCTAGGACCTAGTTTAACAAGATTTAAAGAGAGACAAGGAATACAAGAATAACTTTTGAATATTTATCAATTACCGAGCTAAGCATGCTATCGTTTGGTTTAATTTGTGTCCTCAAACACCAACATTTTATTGAACAATGCTTGTTTCTTCAGCCCTTCCTTCAGTGACCTGGAATGCTCTTATAGATTGTTACTGTTATCCAGCAAATGCGCAGTAGCTTTAGAGACAAATAAGCATGCAACTGTATTCTAACATCTCACTGTGATTCAGTTTACATGGTCATCTGACAAGGCATGACTTTCTATTGTAGCTTTACAGTCAGTTACTAAACCTTTTATTTATGTCCAGATCTAGACAAAAAAATTTATTACAATGTAGAGATTCCTAAGTGGTTATGTGCATCTTATAGCACATGAGACGTACAGAAATAGGAAGGTGAGGATTGACCTCTTGACCTCTACCCTATCTGCCTATCAGATTACTTGGCTTGCCCTATCAGTTTTTTTATCAGTTTAATTACTATGCATACTACCTTCCTCTAATTACTTGTTTTTGATTGACTTTTGATTACTATTGATATTGTTCTGCAATGTTGAGGGAGCTAGCACGTAAGCATTGCACTGCACCTTTTATACCTGCTGTAAACTGTGTATGTGATGAATACAACTTGATTTTAGATTACTTAGTTTGTAGTGGGCAGTTCCCTCATGGTTTCCCTTGCTTGACCTACCTGTAGTTATGAGGCAGGTTAGCATTTTTTGACATGAATCTTGTTCTGGAGGCAGCTCTGCAGAGTGGTCACTAGCTGGGACAGCCACAAAGTTATAAAATCTTATTTTATAATTAACCCTAGCTTTAACCACACAGATAACCCAAATTGATAACCCTAGCCTTAAATTAAGACCAACAAGTGAAATTCTTTCCAGAAATGTTTACATTTGCCACTTTTGACTTTGCAGCTCGCTCAGTTCTGCCTCAAGGACAAGACTCATCCCAATTAACGTCAACCTGCAGTTTTGACATCGTTTGTGTTGCAGTCATTTTAGTGATCCCGTGTTCACAAAATACAAACCAACAAAAAAATATATTTTAGTGTTTGCACTAACTCTCGTCTGTTTGTATGATAAAGTGTATTTATATATTTCTGTTGAAAAGTGTGCAATCTTAATTTGTCTGTTTTAACAAGGACTTTAAATAAATTGAATGAATTGAAAAACAATTTGGGGAAATGTTAGGTTTATATAGGTTTACAGCGTCTAATAAATGTCGCTGTGTTCTTGATGTGTGTGGCAGAGATTGCATGCGTATCTAGACGACTCGTTGAGGGTTGTGTGTGTAAAACATCTCCATCTCTCCCTGTAGTCGTCCCAACACCAGTCTGTCGTGGATGCTGAGCCCGGTGCGTGTAGTGTGTATCCTAGTCTGGAGGCAGTACAAGCTGCACTGTGCTCTGCTGCTGGGGGCCGTCCTGGGACTACTGTTCCTGGGCCTGCTCTTCTTCTCCCTGCCTTCTGCCCTCAGCTACAAGATCTTCAACATCGCTGGCTGAACACACACTTATCAACCACACACATGCAAACTTAACTTTCCATGTGGCTGATCCCTGAATGTATTTGCATCTTAAATTGTTTGTATTGTACAAGTTCTAATGCGTTACATTTTATTCAATATTGTTGGTAACATTCTACTTTACTACTAGGTAACTCCCGTTATGCACTTTATATTTTACATTGTGTTAAATATCAACTCCCATACTGTAAGTTGATAAAGTGCTTTATTTTCCTCATAAAATATTTAAGCATTTCCACTACACTGTGTTCGTGTGTGCTCTTCTCTTCCTCCTTGGTCAGCTCATTCACTCAGGAGCCAACGGCATCACCTGGGTGGGTCAGAATATCCAGCTCAGAATTGATCCGAAGTATGGAGATTGTCAGTAAATGTCTCTAAATTAGCACAAACATTCTGGACATTAACCCTCTAGATGCACTTACACACACACACACCCTGGAGTTGCCGTATTGGTGCAGCAGCATCCGTAGCTCTGTATTCTGTTTTAAACTCTGTGTCTGTCGTTAAGCTGCGATCAGAACAATGCTGGGAACAAACCGATAAAAAACTAAATCAGTGCTCAATCAATCACTGCTCTTTATATCAACTCAATTAGAGGCCGGATTGAATCTACAAAACATTAGGAACAGCTTTCTAATATTGAGTTTCACCCCCTTTTGCCCTCAGAACAGCCTCAATTCGTCGAGGCATGGACTCTACAAGGTTTAAATCATTCGACAGGGATGGTGGCCCATGTTGACTCCAACAAGCTGGCTGGATGTCCTTTGGGTGGTGGACCATTCTTGACGGGAAACTGTTATGCGTGAAAAACTCAGCAGCGTTGCAGTTCTTGACACACTGAAACCGGTGCGTCTGGCACCTACATTACTACCATACCCCGTTCAAAGGCACTTAAATATTTTGTCTTTCCCATTAACCCTCTGAATGGCAAACATACACAATTCACCCTCTGAATGGCACACATACACAATTCACCCTCTGAATGGCACACATACACAATGTCTAAATTGTCTCAAGGCTTAAAAATCAATAAGGGATCATAGCTTTCACCAGGATTCACCTGGTCAGTCACAATCATCACTCCATTGTGAGAAATATATGTGTAAGGTTTCACTTGGTCATATGAAATGTTTCTCCACTGATTTAAGTTGACTATTTTGAGCCCAGTGTGTCACATATAATGCCCATACTAGCAAGCCACTTAGAATGCATGCCCAATACACTGCTTCATTATTACTGGTATGCTAGTTTGGTTATTGAAACAGATAGCCCTAGTGTTGGCAGAGTTCCTCTGTCCAGTGTCTGTGTTCTTTTGCCCATCTTAATCTTTTATTTTTATTGGCCAGCCTGAGATATGGCTTTTTCTTTGCAACTCTGCCTAGAAGGCCAGCATCCCGGAGTCTTCACTGTTCACCTCTTCACTGTTGATGTTGAGACTGGTGTTTTGCGAGTACTATTTAAAACATCTTAAGACTAGGGGGCGACATTTTCGTTTTTGGCTAAAAAACGTACCCATTTGAAACTGCCTATTTCTCAGCCCCCGAAACTAGAATATGCATATAAGTGTCAGATCAGGATAGAAAACACTCTGAAGTTTCCAAAACTGTAAAAATGCTGTCTGTGAGTTAAACAGAACTGATATTGCAGGTTAAAACCTGGGGAAAATCCAATCAGGAAGTGACCCTGTTTTTGAAACCTCTCTGTTCCTATGCATCCCTATTGCCCATTTAAAGGGATATCAACCAGACTTCTTTTTCTATGGCTTCCCTAAGGTGTCAACAGCCTTTAGACATAGTTTCAGGCTTTTATTTTGAAGAATGAGCGTGAATGGGCACATTGCGTAAGTGGATAGGTGGGGGCTCTCAGAGTGAGTTCTGCCTAACAGAGAAAGGCGGCCATTGTTCCTCCCTGTCCTGGTGAAAAGCCAACTGTCCCGGTTGATATATTATCGAATAGATATTTGAAAAACACCCTGAAGATGGATTATAAAAAACGTTTGACATGTTTCTGTGGACATTATGGATATAATTTGGGATTTTTGTCGGCGTTGTCGCGAGCGCTCTTTCCGGTGGATTCCTGGGCATAACGCATCAAACTAACGGAGGTATTTGGATATGAAAAATATCTTTATGGAACAAAAGGAACGTTTGGGTCTAACTGGGAGTCTCGTGAGTGAAAACATCCGAAGATCATCAAAGGTAAACGATTAATTTGATTGCTTTTCTGATTTTCGTGACCAAGTTACCTGATGCTAGGTGTACTTATTGTTTTGTCGAGCGATCGATAAACTTACACAAACGCTTGTATTGCTTTCGCTGTAAAGCTTAATTTCAAAATCTGAGACGACAGATGGATTAACAAAAGGCTAAGCTGTGTTTTGCAATATTGCACTTGTGATTTCATGAAATTATATTATATTATATACCTGTGGCACTAGGCTAGGCTATGCTAGTCAGCGTTTCTGATGACAATTATCCCGGATCCGGGATGGGTGGTTCAGAAAGGTTAATAATGAAGCTGCCAGTTGAGGACCTGTGAGGCGTCTGTTTCTCAAACTAGACACTCTAATGTATTTGTCCTCTTGCTCAGTTGTGCACCAGGGCCTCCCACTCCTCTTTTTATCTTGGTTAGAGCCGGTTTGCACTGTTCTGTGAAGGGAGTAGTACACAGCGTTGTACGAGATCTTCAGTTTCTTGGCCATTTCTCGCTGTTTTATTGCTTTTTTAATAAGGACAACCGTTTCAGCTGTGCTAACATAATTGCAAAAGTGTTTTCTAATGATCAATTAGCCTTTTAAAAAGATAAACTTGGATTAGCTAACACAATGTGCCATTGGAACACAGGAGTGATGGTTGCTCATAATGGGCCTCTGTACGCCTATGTAGATATTCCATTAAAAAAACAGCAGTTTCCAGCTACAATAGTAATTTGCAACATTAACAATGTCTACACTGTATTTCTGATCAATTTGATAACAGAATCGATAATTGACAGAATTGATAATGAATACACCCCAGCTCAACCCTTTAAGTGGAGATTGATTGGACTTGAGTTGGGTCTTTGGACTCCAGCGGTGTTACACAGACACTAGGGGGCTCTAAAGAGTCAGTCATGATGATATACAGCATCTCTCTCTCTCTCACACACACACACACACACACACACACACACACACACACACACACACACACACACACACACACACACACACACACACACACACACACACACACACACACACACACACACACACACACACACACACACACACACACACACACACACACACACACACACACACACACACACACACACACACTCTAGACTGCTCCACTCATTGTGACAGACACACCACAGCACCATAGGAATCAACATCATGCTGCACTTTCTAAGTCTAGGGAGGCCAGTAATAAGAGCATTAAGACTTTGCCCTTTCGATTGTCTTCCGCATTTGGAGAGTGGTACCAGAGTGCACTGGGGCAGTGTTTAGTCTGGGCCAAGGTGAGGTACTGTCTGATCTGAACAAACATCTGCATGGTGTCCCTATTTAACTCTGGGCTTTTATTTCTCATAGCAGTAGTACGTTATAAAGTGCTATCTTTCCCTCAATGCTGTAAACAGATATTAGTCAAGGACTGTGTTTCTTGAGTTTCAGTGATATGTATATTATTTCATACAGTTGGTTAGAAAGGATACCAAGGCTACCAATTGCGCTTAAGTAGACCATTACTCAGTTTAAATCAGATATTTCATATAGGTGACACAATCCCACAGGCCATGCATGATATGGTAATGTGGTATTGATCATGTTGCTGTTGTGAATATACAGTTTATCTTACAGGTAACACGCCAAAAGGAACTAATGAAGTGCACACAGTCCATTTCCTTTTATTGATGGAATGTCTTAAAAGGATTGATTGGTCTGTACTGCTTTTTAACTACAGATGATTACAGACAACAACACTGCCCTGCAATCAGTTAGCCTATTGATTGGCTGGTTATTGATCTGTGCCATGGCATTTAACTTCTTATGGCTGCAGGGGCAGTATTGAATAGCTTGGATGAAAGGTGCACAGAGGTGCCCAGAGTAAACGGCCTGCTCCTCAGTCATAGTTGCTAATATATGCATATTATTATTAGTATTGGATAGAAAACACTCAGAAGTTTCTAAAACTGTTTGAAGTATGTATGTGAGTATAACAGAACTTATATGGCAGGATAAAACCTGAGAAAAAATCCAAACAGGAAGTGAGAATTCTGAGACTGGTCAATGTTCAACTCATCGCCGATTCAGTTCCCTGTAAGATATGGATCTGCCGCCCCCTCTAGGTGAATTATATTTCTATGTTGGCCTAGTATGGTTCCCAATCAGAGGCAGCTGTTTATCGTAGTCTCTGATTGGGGATCATATTTAGGTAGCCATTTTCCCATTGTGTTTGTGGGATCTTGTCTATGTTTAGTTGCCTGTGAGCATTTTTATAGCTTCACGTTTCGTTTGTCCGTTTGGTTGTTTTGTTCTTTGAAGTTTTCTATTCCGCTGCATCTTGGTCTACTCCTTATGACGAACGTGACAGAAGATCCCACCACAAACGGACCAAGCAGCGTGGCCAGGAGGAGAAGACATCCTGGACTTGGGAGGAGATAATGGCAGGAGACGAAAGCCTTCCATGGAAGCCGACGCAGGAGGATCAACGGCGACTCCGAAGTTCACGACCACGACGGAAGCCCGAGGCAGCCCCAAAACATTTTTGGGGGGGAGGCACACGGGTTGGTCGGCGACGCCGAGGAGTGAGTCTGAGAGCGAAGAGGAATATTGGGATAGACTGAGCGAGGAGTATTGTGAGATAGTTGAAGGGAGTGATGTTTTGGTGTCTGGAGCAAGACAGTCGCCGTGAGGAGCGTGGAACCAGTCAGGAACCATGTTTTGCGGAGATATGCAATGTGTCTCCAGTGCGCATCCACAGCCCGGTGCGTTCTGTGCCAGCTCCTCGCACTTGCCGTGCGAAAGTGAGCATCCAGCCAGGACGGGTTGTGCCGGCTCAGCGCTCCTGGTCTCCAGTACTCCTCCTCGGTCCAGGATATCCTGTGCCCGGCTCTACGCACTGTGTCGCCAGTGTGCCTTCACTGCCCAGTGCGTCCTGTGCCAGCGCCCCGCACTTGCCGGGCTAAAGTGAGCATCCAGCCAGGATGCGTTGTGCCAGCTCTACGCTCCAGACCTCCAGTGCGCCTCCACGGTCCAGTATATCCTGCGCCGGCCATACGTACTGTGTCTCCAGTGCGCCTTCACAGACCAGTGCGTCCTGTGCCTCCTCCCCGCACTCGCCCTGAGGTGCGTGTCATCAGCCCGGTGCCACCTGTACCGGTCCCACGCATCAGGCCTCCAGTGCGCCTCCACAGTCCAGTACGTCCTGTGCCTCCTCCCTGCACTCGCCCTGAGGTGGGTGTCATCAGCCCGGTGCCACTGGACCGGTCCCACGCATCAGGCCTCCAGTGCGCCTCCACAGTCCAGTACGTCCTGTGCCTCCTTCCCGCACTCGCCCTGAGGTGCGTGTCATCAGCCCGGTGCCACATGTACCGGTCCCACGCATAAGGCCTCCAGTGCGCCTCCACAGTCCAGAGCTTCCGGCGACAGTTCCCAGTCCAGAGCTTCCGGCGACAGTTCCCAGTTGTTACGAATTTTATGAATAATGACTAAATGATGTATACATTTAACGTAGAACTATAACTAACAGAATTCTACCCTGTCATTGTATAATTGTATGAAATTTATTAGAATCATACATCTATAAATCTGATGTGTGTCGTTCTAATTCTGACTAAAACTACACACAAGGACTTTTTGTTCCTTTTTAGTGTGTAAGCAGGGTGCAAGTGTGAAACAAATGATAAGAGGAGCTATCGACAGACAAGCTGTACTACTGTGTTCCTTACAGGACATTCTGTCCCCACCCAGGAAGGTGAGAGACCTTGGGCTTGTAGTAGATTGTATAACAGGTGGCAGACAATGTATGAGAAGGAGAAGACTTGTGAATTATATTGTCATTGTGCTTCTACACCTGCATTGCTTGCTGTTTGGGGTTTTAGGCTGGGTTTCTGTACAGCACTTCGAGATATTAGCTGATGTACGAAGGGCTATATAAAATAATCTTGATTTGATTTGATTTGATTGTCTCGGCGAGGAGGAGGGACATTTATGACGAAATGAGAGGTATATAGACCAATGTACAGGAAATGATTAGCAGAGCTCTCGTAAATAAACATTCATGACTATTGTAGACTGGCCTCTGTCTGTTTTCATTTATATCAGTATCCTACAAATCCTGATATAGCAGACTGAGTAGTTTAATTAAATTGGTTAATGAACATGAGAACAAAATTCTCATAACAATTGGTCCTTCGAGCCGGATCCCAATACCTGTCCCTACCGTCCAAAGGTACCACGCCGAAATACCGTGCACGGGCGGGTCATTGACCCGTAAATTAAGGACCTGTCCCCTGACATTGGGGTTCCATAACAGGCCGGTATATACCTAAGGTCGGCAGAGACGGTGACGGGATCCAACCTACATTGCTTTTCCCAGTCTACAAGACAGGTCAGTAAATCTTTATTTACGAATTTGGGGGGAATGATTTAAGATATCTTTGATTTGATGTTCTAAAATGTTTAGAATTGATCAATAATAGGAGCTTGGGTATTCCAAACAGATTCACCAGGAGGTTTTTACTAACCAAAATCGATAACGGGGCAGGTCCGAAATGACCTGAGGTAAGGTGCACTACCATAAATAAAATTAGCTTAATAGATCCGGGTGCCTTGGTGGCCAGAGGGGTTATTAACCTTTCACGAGCCTCTACCCCGGGTCCGGGATCACCCCCCACCCCCCCCACACACTGATTAGCATAGCTAGCATAGCTTCACAAGTAGATAGTAGCATCTAAATATCATTAAATCACAAGTCCAAGACACCAGATGAAAGATACAGATCTTGTGAATAAAGCCACCATTTCAGATTTTTAAAATGTTTTACAGGGAAGACAAAATATGTAAATCTATTAGCTAAACACGTTAGCAAAATACACCACTATTCTAACTCCATCAGTTTCTTACTCCTTCAGGTGCTATCACCAATTCGGCTCAACTAAGATATTGATAGCCAATAACCTATAAAAAAAACCATCAGATGACAGTCTGATAACATATTCATGGTATAGGATAGTTTTTGTTAGAAAAAAGTGCATATTTCAGGTAGAAATCACAGTTTACAATTGCACCGACCATCACAAATCGACTAGAATTACTAGATAGAGCAACGTGTATGACCAATTTACTCATCATAAAACATTTCATAAAAATAGACAAAGCATAGCAATGGAAAGACCCAGTTCTTGTGATTTCAGACCATATTTCAGATTTTCTAAGCGTTTTTCAGCGAAAACACAATAAATCGATAAGTTAGCATACCACATGTGCAAACGTTACCAGAGCATCGATTCCAGCCAAAGAGCGCTATAACGTAATCACCGCCAAAATATATTAATTTTTTCACTAACCTTCTCAGAATTCTTCCGATGACACTCCTGTAACATCATTTTACAACATACATATACAGTTTGTTCGAAAAGGTGCATATTTAGCCATACAAAACCGTGGTTATACAATGGAAATAGTCACAACTCAAGCCTCAAAATGAGGAACGTCAGCTTTCAGAGTGATCTAGTTTAATCGAAAGCTAATCATATACTTGACTAAAAAATACAGGGTTGACAGGAATCGAAAGACAAATTAGTTCTTAATGCAACCGCTGATTTACATTTTTAAAATTATCCTTACTTTTCAATACAGGGTTCGCCAAGTGAAGCTATACCAAACAAAATGGCGAAATATGCGTTTAAAATATTTCGACAGAACAACAATTTATCATATTAAATATTGCTTACTTTGAGCTGTTCTTCCATCATATTCTTGGGCAATGTATCCTTTCTATGTTATAAACGTCTTTTGGTCGATAGATGTCCTCTGTCCTTCGAAATATCCACTAACGATCGAACGGGACCCCAAAACGTGTCCAAAGTTTCAGAGTGCACAACAAAGAAATTCCTCAAAATCGCACTAAACGGATATAAATTGCTATAAAACGGTTCAAATTAACTACATTATGATGTTTTTAACAACTATAACGACTGAAAACATGACCGGAGAAATATTGCTGGTTAGACAAGGATTTGGAATGAGGCAAGTCCGATGTCCTTCACGCTTCAGGCGCGCGACGAGAAAGGGCGGTCCCTATACATTTTGTGGTTTTATAATGGCTGGGATTGTGCAATAGACTCCATTCAAAACGTGATGACGTACAGACACCCAGAGGAAGACGTAGGCAGTGTCGGTTTCTTCATAGCATTCACTGTCGCCTTAAAAACAGACTCCAGATCAGGGGTAAAAATTTCTGGAATCTGACCCCTGTCATGAAAAGTGCTGTAGATATTGTTCTGTACCACTCAGAGACAAAATTCCAACTTCTATAGAAACTAGAAGGTGTTTTCTATCCAATAATAACAATAATATGCATATTGTACGATCAAGAATTTAGCACGAGGCAGTTTAATTTGGAGACCCAAATATGCTAATGCGGAACAGCACCCCCTATAGTTGCAAGAAGTTAAGGCTTAATAGATCTGGCGGCCTTGGTGGCCAGAGGGGTTATTAAGGGGGGATGTTAAATAGGTGCTGTGAGATAGGACGGTGATCTTGTACAAATAGGATAACTCATATGGCTAATTAAACACAGGGTAGATTAGCCATAGATCCAATTCAACAGACATACCTAAATAAAGTCCTAAACCGAGAGTGAGGATATAAACTAGGTTTGGTGAGATAGGAAGGTAATTCTATGCGAACAAGAGAACTTGAATGGTCAAATAAACACAGGGTGAATTGACCATCAATCCGATTCAACAGACAGTACTGAAATAAAGTCCAAAAAGGAGGAGAGGGAAGCCTAATATAGCGGAGTGAGATATGAGATATTAACTTTAAAAGTCCTAAGACACAACAGAGAATAGGAGGTTAAAACCTTTTCTCAATAGGGGGGGCGCTGTTTTCACTTTGTAAAAAATCGTTCCCAAATTAAACTGCCTCGTACTCAATTCTTGCTCGTACAATATGCATATTATTATTACTATTGGATAGAAAACACTCTCTAGTTTCTAAAACCGTTTGAATTATATCTGTGAGTAAAACAGAACTCATTTTGCAGCAAACTTCCTGCCAGGAAGTGAGAAATCTGAAATCGAGGGCTCTGTTCCAGGGTCAGTTTATTAATTTGCATGGAATCTATGGGTCTACATGCACTGCATACGCCTTCCACTAGATGTCAGTGGGCAGTGAGAGTTGGAATGGGGTGTCTAGCTAGATCTGAGGCCGAACAAGACGTCTTGGAACGGAGGGTCTGGTCTTTTCACCGTTTGGCCTGACGCAAGAGGGACCTCTGCATTGCGTTCAGAAAAGCTTTAGTTTTAGAAGTTAGATATATCCGGCTCTGATTTTATTTGATATATGTGTTAAAAACATCATAAGGTAGTTATTTTAAACCGAGTTATATCAGTTTATATCAGTATATTGCGATTTTCGGTATTTCCTTTGTTATGCCTTATTGTGAGTTGGATATGGATGTGTAACAGTGATAACACCAAGTAAAACTGAAATGATAACTTAAAACACAAAATATAAATATCCATTAACCTTTCACGGCTACTAACCCCGGATCCGGGAGCACCCCCCACCCCCCACACACTGATTAGCATAGATAGCATAGCTTCAGAAGTAGATAGTAGCATCTAAATATCATTAAATCACAAGTCCAAGACACCAGATGAAAGATACAGATCTTGTGAATAAAGCCACCATTTCAGATTTTTAAAATGTTTTACAGGGAAGACAAAATATGTAAATCTATTAGCTAAACACGTTAGCAAAATACACCACTATTCTAACTCCATCAGTTTCTTACTCCTTCAGGTGCTATCACCAATTCGGCTCAACTAAGATATTGATATCCACTAACCAAGAAAAAACCTCTTCAGATGACAGTCTGATAACATATTCATGGTATAGGATAGTTTTTGTTAGAAAAAAGTGCATATTTCAGGTAGAAATCACAGTTTACAATTGCACCGACCATCGCAAATCGACTAGAATTACTAGATAGAGCAACGTGTATGACCAATTTACTCATCATAAAACATTTCATAAGAATAGACAAAGCATAGCAATGGAAAGACCCAGATCTTGTGATTCCAGACAATATTTCAGATTTTCTAAGCGTTTTACAGCGAAAACACAATAAATCGATAAGTTAGCATACTACATGTGAAAACGTTACCAGAGCATCGATTCCAGCCAAAGAGCGCTATAACGTAATCACCGCCAAAAGATATTAATTTTTTCACTAACCTTCTCAGAATTCTTCCGATGACACTCCTGTAACATCATTTTACAACATACATATACAGTTTGTTCGAAAAGGTGCATATTTAGCCATACAAAACCGTGGTTACACAATAAAAATACTAGGAAATCAAGCCTCAATATGTCTGACGTCATCTATCAGAGTGATCTAGTTTAATTGAAAGCTAATCATATACTTGACTAAAAAATACAGGGTAGACAGGAATCGAAAGACAAATTAGTTCTTAATGCAACCGCTGATTTACATTTTTAAAATTATCCTTACTTTTCAATACAGGGTTCGCCAGGTGAAGCTATACCAAACAAAATGGCGAAATATGCGTTTAAAATATTTCGACAGAAACACGGTTTATCATATTAAATATTGCTTACTTTGAGCTGATCTTCCATCATATTCTTGGGCAATGTATCCTTTCTATGTTATAAACGTCTTTTGGTCGATAGATGTCCTCTGTCCTTCGAAATGTCCACTAACAACGACCGAGACCGCGAAACGTTCCCAAAGCTAGAAAGTGCACGACAAATAAATTCCTCAGAATCGCACTAAACGGATATAAATTGCTATAAAACGGTTAAAATTAACTACATTATGATGTTTTTAACAACTATAACGACTGAAAACATGACCGGAGAAATATAGCTGGTTAGAAAACGATTTGGAACGAGGCAGGTCCGATGGCCTTCACGCTTGAGGCGCACGTTGAGAAAGGGGGTCTCTGTACATTTTGGGCTTTTATAATGGCTGGGAATATCCCATCGAGTTCATTGAAAACGTGATGACGTACAGACACCCAGAGGAAGACGTAGGCAGTGTCGGTTTCTTCATAGCATTCACTGTCGCCTTAAAAACAGACCCCAGATCAGAGGTAAAAATTTCTGAAATCTGAACCCTGTCATGAAAAGTGCTGTAGAAATTGTTCTGTACCACTCAGAGACAAAATTTCAACTCCTATAGAAACTATAGACTGTTTTCTATCCAATAATAACAATAATATGCATATTGTACGATCAAGAATTTAGCACGAGGCAGTTTAATTTGGAGACCCAAATATGCTAATGCGGAACAGCACCCCCTATAGTTGCAAGAAGTTAACAAACTTCTTATAGCTTAGACTAATTTCCACTTCCTGAACACATACTACTTAAATAAAAAAACATAGCATTTTCTTATGGCCATCTTTGTTAGCTAAATCGACAGATGAAGACGACATTCTACAACCAAGCAACGATTATTCTGGAAAAAGGACACCTTGTACAAGATTCTTCATGACAATCGCAAAACCAGCTGCTCTCCAATTTGGCGGCTCCAATGCATTGTCACTTCTGACACTGCCAAAACATCCACTATGTGGCGTCTGCTATCGATGGTTAATGCTTGATATGATTGAATCCAGGCCCTTGTCATACACCGACCTCCCAAACCAGAGGCCTCATTTATAACCATTGTGTAGATTTCACAACAATCTGTGTGCACCATTTCTGAAAAGACTGGACAAGTACGAATATATTCAGATTTATAAACTTGGCGCAAGCATGTTTGTGTTTCCCGTTATAAATCAGACCTTGTCCTGAAACTGTACGCACATGAACAAGCATTAAAACTTTGCCGGAAAAACGCCCATCACTCACCTTTTATGTTGATAATAATGCCCTTATTTTCTGTAAATTTTAGAAGTATTCAAATTAAGCAGATGCTGTTTTGATGTTTAGGCCGAGGTAGGTATAGTTTTTTGTGTTGCCTAGGGCAACGGTGTCTAGATGGAATTTGTATTTATGGTCCTGGCAACTGGCAATAGAACACCATTATTTTGGTCTTACTGAGATTTACTGTCAGGGCCCAGGTCTGACAGAATCTGTGCAGAAGATCTAGGTGCTTCTGTAGGCCCTTCTTGGTTGTGGACAGAAGCACCAGATTATCAGCAAACAGTAGACATTTGACTTCAGATTCTAGTAGGGTGAGGCCGGGTGCTGCAGACAGTTCTAATGCCCCCGCCAATTCGTTGATATATATGTTGAAGATGGTGTGGCTGCACCAGATTATCAGCAAACAGTAGACATTTGACTTCAGATTCTAGTAGCGTGAGGCCGGGTGCTGCAGACAGTTCTAATGCCCCCGCCAATTCGTTGATATATATGTTGAAGATGGTGTGGCTCAAGCTGCATCCCTGTCTCACCCCACGGCCCTGTGGGAAGAAATTTGTGTTTTTTACACGTTGTTTGTGTACATAGATTTTATAATGTTGAATGTTTTCCTCCCAACACCGCTTTCCATCAATTTGTATAGCAGACCCCCATGCTAAATTGAGTCAAAATATTTTTTTTAATGAGCAAAACTTTGCCTTTGTTTTGTTTGTTTTTCAATTAGGGTGTGCAGGGTGAATATATGGTGATAAAAAGCCAATTTTACATTTGCTCAGTACATTGTTTTCACTGAGGAAATGTAGGAGTCTGCTGTTAATGATAATGCAGAGGATCTTCGAAGGTTGCTGTTGACGCATATCCCATGGTAGTTATTGGGGTCAAATTTGTCTCCACCTTTGTGGATTGGGGTGATCAGTCCTTGGTTACAAATATTGGGGAAGATGCCTGAGCTGAGGATGGTGTTAAAGAGTTTAAGTATAGCCAATTGGAATTTTTGGTCTGTATATTTGATCATTTAATTTAGGATACCATCAACACCACAGGCCTTTTGGGTTGGAGGGTTTGTATTTTGTCCTGTAGTTCATTCAATGTAATTGGAGAATCCAGTGGATTCGGGTAGTCTTTGATAGCTGATTCTAAGATTTGTAATTGATCATGTATATGTTTTAGCTGTTTTGGTCTTTGTTCTTTGTTATAAAGCCAAAAAGATTGGAGAAGTGGTTTATTCATACATCTCCATTTTGAATAGATAACTCTTTGTGTTGTTGTTTGTTTAGTGTGTTCCAATTTCCCCATAAGTGGTTAGATTCTATGGATTCTTCAGTTACATTGAGCTGATTTCTCACGTCTTGTTCATTCTTTTTCCGTAGTGCATTTCTGTATTGTTTTAGTTATTCACCATAGTGAAGGCTTAGACTCAGGTTTTCTGGGTCTCTATGTTTTTGGTTGGATAGGTTTCTCAATTTGTTTCTTAAGTTTTGGCATTCTTCATCAAACCATTTGTCTTTTTATAAATGTTTTTTTTTTTTTTGCTTTAAATTTTTAGATTTGATAGGGAAGCTGCAAGGTCAAATATACTGTTTAGGCTTTCTACTGCCAAGTTTACAACTTTACTATTACAGTGAAACATTTTGTCCAGGAAGTTGTCTCAATGCGATTGAATTTGTTGTTGCCTAATTGTTTTTTGGTAGGTTTCTATGCTACTTACTATATTTATATAGTTTCTTAATATTATGCACTTCATTTGGCTTTGATGCTTCATCATTGAGTACTGCTCTGTTCAAGTAGACTGTGATTTTGCTGTGATCTGATAGGGGTGTCAGTGGGCTGAATGTGACCGCTCTGAGAGACTCTGGTTTGAGGTCAGTGATAAAGTAATCTACAGTACTACTGCCAAGGGATGAGCTGTAGGTGTACCTACCATAGGAGTCCCCTCGAAGCCTACCACTAACTATGTACAGACCCAGCATGCGACAGAGCTGCAGGAGTTGTGACCCATTTTTATTGTTTGTTTTGTCATAGTTGTATCTAGGGGTGCATATATGGGAGGGAATGCTGTCACCTCCAGGTAAGTGTTTGTCCCCCTGTGTGCTGAGAGTGTCAGGTTCTTGTCCAATTCTGGCATGTAGGTTGCCTCAGACCAGTACATGTCCCTGGGCCTGGAAATGGTTGATCTCCCCCGCTAGGATGGAAAAGCTGTCATCGTTAAAGTATGGGGATTCTATTGGAGAGATAGAGGTAGCACACATGACAAAAGTTTTCTCTGTTGAGATAATTTCCTTATTCATTTCGACCCAGATGTAAAATGTTTAAAATATTCCTGTTTTGACTAATTTAATAGTGGGTTAGCATACCCCCTGAGTCTCTTCCCTGTTTCAGGGGGCCCGGGGGCATGGTTCTCTCTCTCGCTCTCCCCCCCCCTCTCCCCTCTCTCTCTCTCTCCATATCTCTATTCACCTTTCTGGCGTAGGCGTTCCACTAGCGACCCACCTGGACAACATCCGGTGAAATTGCAGAGTGCCAAATTCAAAATACAGAAATAGTCATAATAAACATTCATAAAAAATACAAGTGTTATACATCGGCTTAAAAATTAACTTCTTGTTAATCCAGCCGCTTTGTCAGATTTCAAAAAGGCGAAAGCATACCATGCGATTATCTGAGGACAGCGCCCCGCTTACAAAAGCATACAAACATTTTACAACCAAGTAAAGGAATTACAAAACTCAGAAATAGCAATAAAATGAATCACTTACCTTTGAAGATCTTCATATGGTTGCAGTCAAAAGGGTCCCAGCTACACAATAAATGTTTGTTTGTTCGATAAAGTCCCTCTTTATATCCCAAAAACTCAATTTTGTTGGCGCGTTTTGTTCAGTAATCCACTGGCTCAAAGGCGGTCAAAACATGCAGATGAATACATCTTAATAGTACCGGTAAAGTTCGTCGAAACATGTCAAATGATGTTTATAATTAATCCTCAAGTTGTCAATTGTCTAAATAAGCGATAATATTTCAACCGGACAATAGCGTATTCAATAGAAAGGAAAAAGAACAAAGGGCGTGCATGACCGTGCGCAAACCAGCTCTGCATTCTTCCTCAGTCCACTGACAGAAAGGTCTCAATCTTCTTCATTTTTCAGAAAACAAGCCTGAAACAATGTCTAAAGACTGTTGACATCTAGTGGAAGCCATAGGAACTGCAATCTGGGTCCTAACCCATTAGATACTCTATAGGCATTCAATTGAAAATACCCACATAAAAAGAATCCCACTTCCTGGATGGATTTTCCTCAGGTTTTTGCCTGCCATATCAGTTCTGTTATACTCACAGACATTATTTTAACAGTTTTGGAAACTTCAGAGTGTTTTCTATTGGATATATGCATATCCTAGCTTCTGGGTCTGGCTAACGGGCTGTTTACTTTGTCAATCCAGATGCCAATAGTGTGCAAAGCTGTCATCAAGGCAAAGGGTGGCTACTTTAAAGAATCTCAAATATGAAATATATTTTGATTTGTTCAACACTTTTTTGGTTACGACTTGATTCCATATATGTTATGTCATAGTTTCGATGTCTTCACTATTATTCTATAATGTAGAAAATAGTAAAAGTAAAGAAAAACCCTGGAATGAGTAGGTGTGTCCAATTTATATAGGCCCATTCCTCATCTTTTTACCAAAACAGAGCCGGGGTGACCTTCTTTGTTATTGTTTCAACTAAAGATTCTAGCTTTAAGTGTGGAGGTAATTTGGCCATATGAGGCTGCAAAACGGGGATAATTTTGAATAATGCCTTCTGACTTTTCCCAGTGTCAAGGTAATTCTTGGAGAGTAAGTATGCCTAGTTTCACAGTTGATGTGATAAGCGAAGCCTAACCCGTTGAAACAGCTGTGTACTAGCTTCTCGCCGATGAGGCTTCTCTGGAACGACAGGCACTGGGGCTCTCCTTGCTGCTTTGCTACAGTATCTCTCCTCGTAATGATTAGAGTGTGTGTGTGTGTGTGTGTGTGTGTGTGTGTGTGTGTGTGTGTGTGTGTGTGTGTGTGTGTGTGTGTGTGTGTGTGTGTGTGTGTGTGTGTGTGTGTGTGTGTGTGTGTGTGTGTGTGTGTGTGTGTGTGTGTGTGTGTGTGTGTGTGTGTGTGTGTGTGTGTGTGTGTGTGTGTGTGTGTGTGTGTGTGTGTGTGTCTGTATTTGTGGCCGTGCCAAAAGGTGTTATTCGCTCTACAGGAGGAGGACCAGGAGAGTTTTGGCTGGATTAGATAGTGTTCCCTTTTTCCACACACCATGACACACACACACACACACACACACACACACACACACACACACACACACACACACACACACACACACACACACACACACACACACACACACACACACACACACACACACACACACACACACACAGGAGCATAGAAAGACTGCACCATTCACCCAGGGCAGGAGTGTGTGTGTACATGAGTGTGTGCATTTTCATGAGTGTACTTACACTCACAGTTGACAGTTGTCATCCTAATCTGCTCAGCGGGGAAGGCCAGGTGGGGGTGCTGTGTGGTGAGTGTGTGTGTGTGTGTTTGTACTGTACATGTGTGTGTGTGTGTGTGTGTGTGTGTGTGTGTGTGTGTGTGTGTGTGTGTGCGTGCGTGCGTGTGTGTGTGTGTGCGTGTGTGCGTGCGTGCGTGCGTGCGTGCGTGTGCGTGTGTGTGTGTGTGTGTGTGTGTGCGTGCGTGCGTGCGTGTGTGTACTTAGCATGTCTGGGTGCATATGTGTGGGAGTCCATTATGGAGAGGGAATATAAAGATTCTAGGAGCTGATTGAAAATGCTACCTGTGGTAATGTCAAGGATAAGCCTTGTTCAGATGAGCCTTTGTCCCTGTTGGAGGTCTACTTCTCTCGCTGGCACCGTTTGGGGAGTTTGAATACTGGTCCGTACTGGTCTGGTCTGTCTGTGGAAGAGGAGCATGGAGGAGAACAACAAATACACGTCCAAACTGTCGCCCACTGTGGACTACTGGGCCGGCATGTACCTAGTGGTGATAGGTGAGTAACTTACAGCTGATACTGCTGTTCTCTTTTATTCCTTCTTCTTTTTCATTTGTTTACCTGTGTGGATGGATTCTGTTCAGCATTCAGCATGGGGCTGGTAGTTTGGAGTTTGAAACGCAAATGGCAGGAGTTTAGATATTAGTGCATCATGTATTTTTGGGGGGGAGACGGTGATTAGAGATGATGGAAAGGGATTTGTACAGACTCTCTGCGTTTTGAGGTTTTCACACCAAGTCATATCGGTAGACGATATAGGCGTTATACACTGAGTGTACAAAACATGAGGAACACCTTCCTAATATTGAGTTACACCCCCTTTTGCCCTCAGAACAGCCTCAATTTGTCGGGACTTTAAAAGGTATTGAAAGCGTTTCACAGAGATGCTGGCCCATGTTGACACAGTTGTGTCATGTTGGTTAGGTTAGGTGGTGGACCGTTCATGATACACACAGGAAACTGTTGAGTGTGAAAAAAACAGCACAAACTGGTGCGCCTGGCACCTACTACCATACCCTGTTCAAAGACACTTAAATCTTTTGTCTTGCCCATTCACTCTCTGAATGGCACACATATACAATCCATGTTTCAATTGTCTCAAGGTTTAAAAATCCTTATTTAACCTGTCTCCTCCCCTTCATCTACACTGATTTAAGTGGATTTAACAAGTGATACCGATAAGGGATCAGAGCTTTCACCTGGAATCAACTGGTCAGTCTGTCATGGAAAGAGAATGGTGTTCCTAATGTTTTGTAAACTCAGTGGAATGTATAGAATAAGTTGCAGTTACAGAAGAATTGATTGGACACAAAGCATTATAGTTGTCTTTTCAATGATTGGTAATGTGTGATCTAGTTCTGTTGATGTGTGAATGGTTATTGTGCGAAAGAAATAGAGCCTGCACACTCATAAACTCCACCATGTACCTTCATTCGCAAACAAACAATGTTTATTTTTATTTTTTATTTTTATTTAACCTTTATTTAACCAGGTAGGCAAATTGAGAACACGTTCTCATTTACAATTGCGACCTGGCCAAGATAAAGCAAAGCAGTTCGACACATACAACAACACATAGTTACACATGGAGTAAAACAAACATATAGTCAATGATACAGTGAAAAAAAAAATACGTCTATATACAATGTGAGCAAGTGAGGTGAGATAAGGGAGGTGAAGGCAAACAAATATATGTATAAATAAATAAAAATATAAAAAGGCCATGGTGGCGAAGTAAATACAACACAGCAAGTAAAATAAAAAATAAAAACACTGGAATGGTTGGTTTGCAGTGGAAGAAAGCGCAAAGTAGAGACAGAAATAATGGGGTGCAAAGGAGCAAAATAAATAAATAAATACAGTAGGTAAAGAGGTAGTTGTTTGGGCTAAATTATAGATGGGCTATGTACAGGTGCAGTAATCTATGAGCTGCTCTGACAGCTGGTGCTTAAAGCTAGTGAGGGAGATAAGTGTTTCCAGTTTCAGAGATTTTTGTAGTTCGTTCCAGTCATTGGCAGCAGAGAACTGGAAGGAGAGGCGGCCAAAGGAAGAATTGGTTTTGGGGGTGACCAGAGAGATTTAGATCCTTCAAGGATCTTTGTAAGGTGACTAATGGTTATTGTGCATCCATTGATTTTACACAAGCTGTTGCTTATCATTTGTTGCTGATTGTTTATGTTGTACGCAGTGGAAACCGTATCTTTCACTGGTGCTCGGTCTGATGTCGAATTGGACTATACATAAGGATATCCACGCAAACAAGATACATGAAAGGTGAATTTGGAATTTGAATCTGTTTATTCCTTATAAATTCACATTTGAAAGGTGTGAATGTTGGAAGTGTACTACAGCACTCCAGTCTTTCCAGTTGTAATTCTGATCTCTGCACACTCTCTCTTGTTTAGTGCATGCTTCCACAACAGTTCCAAGCAGTTCCATAGAGCTGAATCGGACCATACTTGGTCATATTGAAGATTTTGTGTTTTTCTATTTGCTATGGAACAGTTTTACTGTAGGTTGTCTCGGGTGTAACAGAGGTGGTGTCTGAACATGGAGCCTTGGTCCTGTCTGCATGTACTCTGTAGAATCTTTAGTACTCAAGCTTTATTCATGTGACTCTGTAGAACTCAAGCTTTATTCACGTGACTCTGTAGAACTCAAGCTTTATTCACGTGACTCTGTAGAACTCAAGCTTTATTCACGTGACTCTGTAGAACTCAAGCTTTATTCACGTGACTCTGTACAACTCAAGCTTTATTCATGTGACTCTGTAGAACTCAAGCTTTATTCACGTGACTCTGTAGAACTCAAGCTTTATTCACGTGACTCTGTAGAACTCAAGCTTTATTCACGTGACTCTGTAGAACTCAAGCTTTATTCACGTGACTCTGTAGAACTCAAGCTTTATTCACGTGACTCTGTAGAACTCAAGCTTTATTCACGTGACTCTGTAGAACTCAAGCTTTATTCACGTGACTCTGTAGAACTCAAGCTTTATTCATGTGACCCTGTAGAACTCAAGCTTTATTCACGTGACTCTGTAGAACTCAAGCTTTATTCACGTGACTCTGTAGAACTCAAGCTTTATTCACGTGACTCTGTAGAACTCAAGCTTTATTCACGTGACTCTGTACAACTCAAGCTTTATTCACGTGACTCTGTACAACTCAAGCTTTATTCATGTGACTCTGTAGAACTCAAGCTTTATTCACGTGACTCTGTAGAACTCAAGCTTTATTCACGTGACTCTGTAGAACTCAAGCTTTATTCACGTGACTCTGTAGAACTCAAGCTTTATTCACGTGACTCTGTAGAACTCAAGCTTTATTCATGTGACCCTGTAGAACTCAAGCTTTATTCACGTGACTCTGTAGAACTCAAGCTTTATTCACGTGACTCTGTAGAACTCAAGCTTTATTCACGTGACTCTGTAGAACTCAAGCTTTATTCATGTGACCCTGTAGAACTCAAGCTTTATTCACGTGACTCTGTAGAACTCAAGCTTTATTCACGTGACTCTGTAGAACTCAAGATTTATTCACGTGACTCTGTAGAACTCAAGCTTTATTCACGTGACTGTAGAACTCAAGCTTTATTCACGTGACTCTGTAGAACTCAAGCTTTATTCACGTGACTCTGTAGAACTCAAGCTTTATTCACGTGACTCTGTAGAACTCAAGCTTTATTCACGTGACTCTGTAGAACTCAAGATTTATTCACGTGACTCTGTAGAACTCAAGCTTTATTCATGTGACTCTGTAGAACTCAAGCTTTATTCACGTGACTCTGTAGAACTCAAGATTTATTCACGTGACTCTGTAGAACTCAAGCTTTATTCACGTGACTCTGTAGAACTCAAGATTTATTCACGTGACTCTGTAGAACTCAAGCTTTATTCACGTGACTGTAGAACTCAAGCTTTATTCACGTGACTCTGTAGAACTCAAGCTTTATTCACGTGACTCTGTAGAACTCAAGCTTTATTCACGTGACTCTGTAGAACTCAAGCTTTATTCACGTGACTGTAGAACTCAAGCTTTATTCACGTGACTGTAGAACTCAAGCTTTATTCATGTGACTGTAGAACTCAAGCTTTATTCTCTTTCAGCTTCACATTTCAAACACTTTCGACATGTCAACTCTCCAACACTTGCATGATCATGATGTTAATAGGTTTGAGCGTAAAATCACTCACTTTAAAAAATAATCTCAAACATACAGAGACACATTTTTATCACACATCAGCATGCAAGCACACACACACACACACACACACACACACACACACACACACACACACACACACACACACACACACACACACACACACACACACACACACACACACACACACACACACACACACACACACACACACACACACACACACACACACACACACACACACACACACACACACACACACACACACACACACTCCTATCCCTGCTCACTCTCTCACAAATGCATTTCATACATTTTTCATACCCAGGTGCCATAAATATTGGAGTTCTCTCACTTTCTACTTTACACTGTCATCCCTGGCCCTCAGCTTCCAGCAGTGAAAGTGTCCTGTTGGTTAAAATGTGTAAAATGTACTTACTACCTTTTAGCTACTTTGCAAATACTTAGCATGTTAGCTAACCCTTCCCCTAACCCTAACCTTAGCCTTAGCCTTAACCCTAACCTTAACCCCTAACCCTAACCCCTAGTCTAGCTAACATTAGCCAACTATTTTACATTAGCCACAACAAATTGCAATTCATAATTCTTTATAAGATATTCGCTACGATATTAACATTTTATATTCATCCAATGTGATGTTGGTCCGCATAAAGCAGATGCAACTTGGATATAGACGGTCCATGAATCGGCATATGTGAATGTGAGTACCTTGATTACCTTGAAAAAAATGGTCTGACATCTTGGACGCAGTCTCCAGTTCTTTAAACCTCAGTGGCTCTGATAGACATGAGCCTGCAAGTCTCATCCTCACAGCGTTGCTGGAGTTTCTGCAGCACCCCTGAAAGAGAAGTACATTTGTTAGTTATAAAGTTATATAATTACTACTGTCTGTTCAGAATGAAATGCAATATTTCAGAATAGCCTACTACACCATGAGAAGGCCTATAATTTAGCCACAGAGTATCAATAGCTTATTTTTTTAAATTGCTTAGCTGTGGATTGTTTGTAGCCCAAAAACAAGACAATGAAGGCATACAGGAGCCTACAGTCAGGAACGCATGGCAAATCTGTCAGTGAACAGCATGCAGACAAAACAGGCCTTTCTCTATATTTCAAATACAATCATGGGAAAACACAGGTTGGAAAGAAAGGATTCAAATCTGTATGCTGTAGGCTACCAAAATATTTGATCAACTTCCAAATAGGCCTATTGAGCGAACAGAGAGTGAGAGATAGGATTTTTTTCACAAGTGCATCGGCCATCGCCGAGAGTGTGTGTTACATCTGCTCCTGCCACGCCCTCTACTGCTCATCTTGTGTCTCCTTGACCTGCCGCCACTCCCCCAGTGCTCTCTCCCTCTCCCTGTGTGTGATTGGGTGGGCGGAGACAGAGCAGATCCCCACCAGTTGCAATCTGTTCCATAATCAAGACCTCTACAAATACTCAGTCCTGCCACTTCCACACTGCCAGATTGTAATCTCTGCTCAGTCAGTCTACGTTTCTAGCTGTTTGTTACTATTTAGATCCTGTTAACCGTTGTGCCTGTTTTCCTTGCCTGACACAGTACACACTACAGTTCTGCTCGCTCTGACTCTGGTTCCTGTCTCCAGTCCCATGGCTCTTCATCCTGCTACTCTGCCCTGTATTCCCCACTCTACTGCTCCATTGGATTCCCCTCCGGACCTGCTTGCCCTGTCCCAACCCCTCTCGCTCCAACCTCAGCCTCCGCACCTGGTTTCCTGCAACCCGCCCGAGCTTCCCCTGGCCTGCACTCCATCTTCCCCCGCTGTTTCAATAAATACCTTGGTTACTTCATCCCAGTCTCCTCGTCTGAGTCTGCTCTTGGGTTTCCCTATTCCACTCCGCGTAACAGTGTGGTGGAATTATTGTAATCAAAAGGAGAGACTTTTAACATTTCTTCACAGCAATCAAACTTTATTATTTAATTACTGCAGTAATGGAGCTGGTAAGTAATCACCCCTGGAGGTGATCAATGAGAACTCAACCAGCTGGTTGGTAATCACCCCTGGAGGTGATCAATGAGAACTCAACCAGCTGGTTGGTAATCACCCCTGGAGGTGATCAATGAGAACTCAACCAGCTGGTTGGTAATCACCCCTGGAGGTGATCAATGAGAACTCAACCAGCTGGTTGGTAATCACCCCTGGAGGTGATCAATGAGAACTCAACCAGCTGGTTGGTAATCACCCCTGGAGGTGATCAATGATAACTCAACCAGCTGGTTCGAGCCACAGCATTTTATAGCAAAGTTCATCCTCCTTCAGTCTATGTGACAAACAACAAATGTATGGAAAGTATCATAATTTTAAGATTTTTATGAAAGATACTTATAATTCACAGCAGACAGTATCTGCTGTAAAAACTGTCCTCATTGTGTAGAGACCAGTTTCTGGCCCCCCAACTCCAAAGTGTAGCCATCTCCCACTGGTACCCCAGTACAGAAACATTAACTCATGCTCTGGGATATGGTATCACCCAAAGACATGGTACATCTTCTGTCAGTGTTAAATCCCCCAGAGGCTCACTTTCAGTTCACACAGACACAATAGAGTTATAAGAACCCTCTATTCTGTTGCATAAAACAACTATTTGATGCAAAAACAGCATTATAACATAATCTTGCAATTTTGCTCTCACAAGAGCTTTGCGTTATTTGGCGAGTCAGTAAAACTGGAAAGCAATTTTAGGACAAAATATTCGCTTAATTTTACAATATGTGTGTCTCCACACACCTAGGCTATTGATGGATTCAAGACGAGGTTGTTTTTATTGATCTCAGTTTGTCAAAGTCAAAGTAACCTGTCATCTTGATGTATTGTGCAAAATTTTAAAAAGTATTCTGCCAAAGTCTCCAGTCATGTAAAATGACATGAAATGCTGTGATAAAAGGACACATTATTTCCAGACCCTAGGGTACAAAACCTTTTTCCCATGTGTGCAACTTCTGGAAGAGCCTCTACTCTACTGCTCTATGCCACTACGCACATGTGATGATGTGCAATGCTTTATTATAAAGGTGATTTCACCCCCTCTTGCACTAACTTTCTGTTTCCGGCACCTCCTGATTTACAAATGATGCACTGAACACAGGCATAGACTCTAACTAACCACCATATACTAAAATAATCACACAAGCCTCTAGCCAGCCAGCGATATATCATGGGTTAGAACATGTATAATATTAGGCTATATTATGAAGTTATTATTTAGGAGCATTGAAGATAAATCATAATCAGTAAGAAAATAACCAGCTAGCTAACTAGCAGATTTACATCAATCGTGAACATCAATGGTCAGCTGACAGCCTACCCTCTTTCCCCAATGTCAATCATGTCTGTAGGAGGCATTGTAACTAGCTTACAATTTGTGATAAGTGAGTGTGCTGTTACAGAAATAAATAGGCCTATGCTCAAAAATTTAAAAATGTTGCTACAGAGGCAGTTAGTTCTGTGACAGAAGAGGTGATCATCAGGTTACTGTCCTCAGAACACATGCACCTTGGGAGAGTTAAACGTATTCATGCCAGAGTCTTTATAAATGGCTTGGATTAATGCATGTGTCTGTCTACCTACAATAAGGAGCAACTTTATTGCATAGAGGTGTAACAAAACTCCAGCTGTTATTGTGATATTTGTGTAATCAACATTTGGTTTTCCTTGTCTGGCCTGATCTGGCCTGTGTGTGTCTAAATATGACAAACAACAGGGTAATGTGGTGATGTGGTGTCGGGTCATCGGAGCAGAACATCACCTGGCTCAGGTCTAACTCTCTGAATAAGACATCATGCATCGCCAGGCTGTAAGTAAGGGAGGAATAATTGAAAGGCAAATTTCAATCCCGATCATCAACCCTAACCTCCTCCAACGAGACCAGGACCATGTTACTGTAAGTAAGGCACAACGAAAATGAGTGTTTTTGGAAAGTTCAAATTGCAGAAGATGTCAAGACTTACAGATGTTCACGATTCATTTCTTTCTCCCAGTGACACAAGGAAAACATGCCATTCTTTATACATGAAAATAGAAAGATATTTTCTATTGACAAAGGTCTTTCAGTTGGCCACTCAAGTAACCTGACATAGGCGGCATGTCTACTTCACACAGGCAGCAATGAATTTACATTGTAGATGCATCATAAATCATTTCCATTGAGAAATTTCACCACTGATTCTCCTTTTCCACCAACGGTTGCTGTGGATTGTTCTGTCAAGGTACTGTTGGCTTTCTAAAGGACAAAGCCTCACATCCTTCCCTTTCACTGAACAATGGGAGATTACATTCAGATTATAAACCTGTGGAGGAAGAATGAACATGTAGTGCCACAATATTTACCCTTGGTTTAATTAAATCTCCATCAGAATATGGGACTGGCGGGGTTTGGAGGGAGGGTTGGAGGGGAGGGTGGTGTGTTGAGGTGGAGGGAGACGTTATATAAACGAGATTGAAACCAGAGTCATTCAGGCCACATTAATCAAATATCTCTAATGTGAGAAACGTGGGCTGCAATCAATTTTCTAATTAATGTTCCAGTATTATGTTTGCTGTAGCTAGCTGGACCTCAAGCATGTTTTCTGGGTAACAGGTTAGGAGAGGGGAGAAGGGTGATAAAACAGGTCAGATGTGGAGAGGTTCCTATTGGAGAGGAAAAAGGTAACGGAGTGGGATGTCAACCTATTAGTATGGTTATGGTCACGGTTATATTTCACCCCTCCAAGTTTTCTGAGCAAAAAAAATACTAATAATAAAATAATAAAATCCTGCTTAAAAAAACACATGTTTTATGTGGACATAAAAGACTGTGAAATCACCAGTAAACCAGCTCAAAGTGATTTTAATTCCGGGAAATCTTTCCCCAAGTATTCCCAAGCATAAATAGAGAGGAGAATGTGATCGTATCCCAAAGTAATCAAGGTTTGAAATGATTTAGTTTATGTCAAATACTATATCTGTTTGGGATTCTTGTGGTCAATTTACAGTGTACAAATAATAAATTATATGTTCAGGACCCCCGACCATCCACTCAAGGAAAAATTGGCCCATGGCTGAATGTAATTGGGGACCCCTGGTAGGTTATGAGAGTTGAGGCATGATGATTATAGGTCCATAATGGATTATGAAGCTTGGTTTATGATTTGTTTTATTTCACCTTTATTTAACCAGGTAGGCTAGTTGAGAACAAGTTCTCATTTACAACTACAACCTGGCCAAGATAAAGCAAAGCAGTGCGACACAAACAACAACACAGAGTTACACATGGATAGTCAATAATACAATAGAAAAAGTCTATGTACAGTGTGTGCAAAGGAGGTAGGATAAGGGAGGTAAGGCAATAAATAGGCCATAGTGGTGAAATAATTACAATTTAGCAATTAAACACTGGAGTGATAGATGTGCAGAAGATGAGTGTGCAAGTAGAGATACTGGGGTGCAAAGGAGCAAAATAAATAACAGTATGGGGATGAGGTAGTTGGATGGGCTATTTACAGATGGGCTATGTACAGGTGCAGTGATCTGTGAGCTGTTCTGACAGCTGGTGCTTAAAGTTAGTGAGGGAGATATGAGTCTCCAGCTTCAGTGATTTTTGCAGTTTGTTCCAGTCGTTCCAGTCATATATTTTATTCGATTTTGCCGTAATCTGAGAAAAGAGGGAAAACAGAGAGGAATAACAGAGAGGAATATAATTACACATGTGACATTATGAAAGAGAGAGAGAGAGAGAGAGAGAGAGAGAGAGAGAGAGAGAGAGAGAGAGAGAGAGAGAGAGAGAGAGAGAGAGAGAGAGAGAGAGAGAGAGAGAGAGAGAGAGAGAGAGAGAGAGAGAGAGAGAGAGAGAGAGAGAGAGAGAGATGGAGGAGTCTCCTCCATCTCATGAAATGATCAGTATTGTAGCAGGCTTTCAATACCTTTCACCGATTGTGTCACTGTTATGACATGATGTGAATACCAGGAATGATCAATGCCTTTCCATGCATCTAGTTAAGGGAAAATACTATTGGTGAACCCTCAGAGTCAAATCAATTGGACCCATCAATCTCCTCTGTGCATTTTTTTACTAGCTCATTGTCATTATATTTTACAATTGTCTGTGTAATTGTAGCTTACTGGAAACACTTCCTTACTTTCTTTGTAGAAGTGCCAATCCCTCAACTCTATGCTATTCCAAAATGAAGTTTTATTCAGAATGCTAATTGATGAGCTACATGAGTCTCCTTGATCTGATGTTGACAGATACAGTCCCCTTAGGTGCTCTTGTGGTTGTTATAGCTAATTAAGGTCTGGTGGAATCCTTCTCATTGCATCCAGTAAGATGCTGTTCAACAGGACCCACTGGGGAAAAACTGTTTGAATCAACATTGTTTCCATATATTTTCAAACCAAAAACTAAATGTGGCGACGTTGAAAAAATGTGGAAAACTAAATGGATTTGCAAAAAATCATAAACTTAAGGGCATTTTGTTTATTTTTCACACAACTAATGACATGGTGACATTTTTAGTTGATTTCACGTTGAATTCACATTAGTTGACAACTCAACCAAATGACGATCAAATTGTCACGTCCTGACCATAGAGGGTCCATATTTTCTATGGTGGAGTAGGTCAGGGTGTGACTGGGGGGTTAGTCTAGTTTATTATTTCTATGTGGGGTTCTAGGTTTGTTTTTCTATGTTGGTGATTTTGTATGATTCCCAATTAGAGGCAGCTGGTAATCGTTGTCTCTAATTGGGGATCATATTTAAATAGCATTTTTTCCACCTGTGTTTTATGGGATATTGTTTTGAGTTAGTGCACGTAGCACCTCTGTAGTCACAGTTCGTGTTAGTTTATTGTTTATTTGTTTATGTCTTTGCTAAGTTTAACTTTTTTTCATTAAATTATGAAAAAAGTGACACAAATCTAGATGTTGAACTGACGTCTGTGCCAAGTGGGTAGCCTCATGGGGATTACAGCCCTGTATCATATCTTAGCCGAGGATAAATTAATTAGGCCAGCAAATTGGATCAATTAAATGCACTCACTGGGGCGCTACAAATGGGGGGGGTTAATAATTATGATGACTGGTTGCTGGAGACAGATCTACATCAGCCCACCTGGGGTCAGAGCTCATTCTCCTGGATGGCTTTACCTCCATCCACGGTAGTCATTATGAGACCAATTACCTGCATGTTGAGCACTTATGGATGTACAAGGAGAACGGTTGCTGGTAGAAATTACTTGAGTTCCTTTGGGGGCTCCTCACCTTGTGATGCCATTGATTAGGCCTACGTAACAACTAATCTTCCTCATTGAATCCAACTCATTAGAAGTCATGGCATGCTGCTATGTTCTGTCTGGCTGTGAGCTATGATCAATATTAAGGTTCATACAGATGTAGGATCTTAATTTTAGCCAGTTTGCTACAGCAGGAAGAAAATCCTGCATCAACAGGAAATGTGAATTGTTATGTGGATTATAGGTTGATTTGTTTTTCGTTAGATCAAATGAAGTCTGTAATTTCAAAGTGGAAACTTTAGAAGCCTTTTTAAAACTCAAATGCACTATAAGTTTGCATTTCCTGCTTTGCAGCAACAAAAGAGTGATACAATTAAGATCCTACATGTGTATAGATCTTCTTCAATGTCGGAAATACTAATCATATTTCTCTGCTGTCCATGTTAAAATTGATTACATTTTTGGTCTTCTTTTATAGACTGTTCTCTCTGCTTCCGCTCGGCAAGCAGTACCGATGAACCAAGTCTGGAACCAACAAGACCCTGAACAGCTTCTACCCCCAAGACATAAGACTGCTAGTTAGTCCAGATAGCTATTGCTTAATTATTTTACTATCTGTATTGGCTATTTTAGCATTAACTCTACCTATATGTACAGTACAGTGCCTTCAGAAAGTAGTCACACCCCTTGACATATTCCACATTTAGTTTTACAGCCTGAATTCAAAATTGATTAAATTATTTTTCTCACCCATCTACACACAATACTGACAAAGTTAAAACATGTTTATTGAAAATGTAATTCTGAAATATTGCTTTTACATAAGTATTCATACCCCTGAGTCAATACTTTGTGGAAGCACCTTTGGCAGCGATAACAGCTGTGAGTCTTTCTGGGTAAGGATCTAAGAGATTTCCATACCTGGATTGTGCAACATTTGCTCATTATTATTTTCTAAATTCTTCAAGCTCTGTCAAATTGGTTGTTGGTCATTCCTAGACAACCATTGTTAGGTCTTGCCATAGATTTTCAAGAAGATTTAAGTAAAAACTGTAACTCGGCCATTCAGGAACATTCACTGTCTATTTGGTAAGCAACTCCAGTGTAGATTTGGCCTTGTGTTTTTAGGTTATTGTCCTGCTGAAAGGTAAATTCATCTCCCAGTGTCTGGTGGAAAGCAGACTGATCCAAGTTTTCCTCTAGGATTTTGCCTGTGCTTAGCTCTATTCCGTTTCTTTTTATCCTGAAACTCCCCAGTCCTTTATGATTACAAGCATGCCCATAACATGATGCAGCTACAACTATGCTTGAAAATATGAAGAGTGATACTCAGTAATGTGTTGTAGTGGATTTGCATAATACTTTGTATTCAGGACAAAACGTTAATTGCTTTGCCAAGTTTTTTTTGCAGTATTACTTTAGTGCCTTGTTGCAAACAGGATGCATGTTTTGTAATATTTGTGTTCTGTACAGGCTTCCTTCTTTTCACCTTGTAAATTAGGTTAGTAATGTGTAGTAACTACAATGCTGTTGATCCATCCTCAGTTTTCTCCTATCACAGGCATTAAACTCTGTAACTGTTTTATTGTCACCTTTGGAATCAGGGTGAAATCCTGTGGTTTCCTTCCTCTCCAGCAACTGAGTTAGGAAGGATGCCTGTATCTCTGTAGTGACTGGGTGTATTGATACACCATCCAAAGATTAATGAATAACTTCACCATGCTCAGAGGGATATTCAATGCCTGATTTTTATTTTTTTTTACCTATGCAACTTATTATGTGACTTGTTCAACACAATTTTACTCATTAACTTATTTAGGCTTGCCTTAAAACTTCTTATGGCTGCAAGCCCTAAGTCGGGATCAATATGACAACAGCCAGTCCAAGTGCAGGGCGCCAAATTCAAAAACCATAAATCTCATAATTAAAATTCCTCAAACATACATGTGTCTTATATCATTTTAAAGGTAATCTTGTTGTTAATCCCACCAAACTGTCCGATTTCAAATAGGCTTTTCAGCGAAAGCACCAGAAATGATCACCACCAAACAAAAAATAATCATAGCATTTTTCCCAGCTAATGATAGCATCACAAAAACCAGAATAGAGATAAAATGATTCACTAACCTTCGATTATTTTCATCAGATGACACTCATAGGACTTCATGTTACACAATACATGCGTGTTTTGTTTGATTCAATTCATTTTTATATCAAAAAATCTGAGTTTACATTGAGGCTACAAGAATCACCAAATGCAAAAACATCAAGTGACTTTGCATAGCCCGTCGTTTCAACATGAATACTCATCATAAATATAGATGATAATACAAGTTATACACATTGAGTTATAGATATACCTCTCCTTAATGCAACCGCAATGTCAGATTTAAAAAAAACTTTAAGGAAAAATAACTGCACGCTATAATCTGAGACGCCGCTCAAATTAGCATATCACAGCTGCAAAGATAGCGTCACTATAAACAACAAAATATATTATAAATATTTCATTACCTTTGTTGGTTTCGATCAGAAGGCTTAGCAGAAACTCCAGGTCCACAATAAATGTTTGTTTTGTTCGAAAAAATCCGTTATTTATGTCCAATTGTTAGCGCGTTTTGTAAACATATCCAAAAGCTAATTCTGGTCAGCTTCATATCGGACAAAAACTTCAAAATGTGATATTACCGGTCGAAGAAACATTTCAAACTAAGTACTGAATCAATCATTAGGATGTTTTTAACATATAGCTTCAATAAAGTTCCAACCGGAATATTCCTTCTGTCTGCGTGAGCCATGGAACGGCGGTGGCTTGCATGCGGAAGAGGGATGTTACGCGAGTGGCTGCTTGATGGACACCTGACTGATTCTGCTCTCATTCTCTCCCAGAACACCATAGAAGTCTCACTGGAATTTCTATTTATTGCTGACATCTAGTGGAACCCCTAGGCAGTGCAACCCCTGCCATACGTCATTTGGAATTCTTTTGGGACTCTGTTGAATACAGACAATCTCAGATTTCTGACTTCCGGTTTGATTTCAACTCAGGATTTTGCCTGCCAATATGAGTTCTGTTAATCTCAGAGAAATAATTCAAACAGTTTTAGAAACTTTGGAGTGTTTTCTATCCAATATTAATAATAATATGCAAATATTAGGAACTATGACTATGGAGCAGGCCGTTTGAAATTCGCACCTTTCATCCAAGCTACTCAATACTGCCCCTGCAGCCATAAGAAGTTTTAACAAAGGAGTTGAATACTGTGAGCGGACCAAGTAATTGGGCGTCACTCTGAAGCGGAAAGGTGGAACAAACGAGTCAGGAGTAGGTTTTCTTGATTGAACACAGTTCTCTATTGAGGGCATTTGGTCAACACCAACACTCCAACATAATCAATGAAAATCTCCCAAGAAAAAAAACATACATCTTCTTCTCCAGATCAAACAGGAACACAATACGATTGTCTTTAAACTACAACAAAAGTCACGGGATTGTCACCCTCTTAGTGGTTCTTCATGGATAGCTCCTCGGTCTCGGTGGCCATCTTCCAGAGATAGTTTTTCCTCCCTCCTGCTGGTTCCATACTCTCTCTTATAAGGGAAGGAGAATAGGTCATTAGTACCGTCAGCTGTGCTTAATTGCCTCTGGTTACCTTGTCTCCCATGCCTTGTTAGGTTACTATCCGTGAGCCCAGCCTGCCCTCTGGTGGTCCTTCCACATACCTTCCCCCTCAGGACCGAACCGGAGGGTCGGGCGCCAGACGCCCTGTCTTGGTCGCGTCGGGACAGCGCGTCTGCATTCCCGTTCCTCGATCCGGCCCTGTGGATGACATGGAAAGAGAACGGTTGTAAAGACAAAAACCATCTGGCTATTCTGTTGTTATTGTTTCTCTTACCAGCCATCCACGTGAGGGGAGCATGGTCAGTAACTAATGCAAATCTCCGACCCAGTAGGTAGTACCAGAGATAATCGAGGTCCCACTTAATGGCTAAGGCCTCTTTCTCTACGGTAGCATACCTCTGTTCCCGATCGCTGAGCTTCCTACTTATGAAGAGAATCGGCTTCTCTGCTTCGCCTTTACCCTGAGCTAGTACGGCTCCGAGCCCCGTATCCGAGGCGTCGACCTGCACAATGAACTCTTGTGAGAAGTCCGGAGCCTGTAGGACGGGATCAGAACACAGGCCATCTTTTAGCAATTGAAAGGCCTCTTCCGTCTCGTCTTTCCACTCTACCTGGTTTGGCAAGTTTTTCTTGATGAGGTTTGTGAGGGGGTTGGCAATGGTTGCATATCCCGGGATAAAACGGCTATAATATCCCGTTATCCCTAAGAAGGCCCGAACGTCCCGCTTGGTCCGGGGTCGCGGCCAGTCCTGAATTGCCCTGGTCTTCTCTGCCTGTGGGCGTATTTTCACATTCCCCACGGTGTACCCCAGGTATTCCGCTTCGGACAGGCCCAGGCAGCATTTATTTGGATTGGCCGTCAACCCTGTAGCTTCCAAACTCACGAGCACCGCTCGTAATCGCAGGAGGTGACTATCCCAGTCCTCGCTGTGGATGACCACATCGTCTATGTACTCCGCTGCATACTCTTGATGGGGCCGTAGAATGGCATCCATGAGGCGTTGGAAAGTTGCAGCGGCACCATGCAGTCCGAAGCCTGCCCTCTGGTGGTCCTTCCACAATACTTATAGACTCAAGATATTTCAGCTTTCATTGTTTATTCATTAGTAACATTTTTTAAAGAATTCATTCCACTTTGACAGTCTATACCAGTTGCTAATGAAGCATGTAAAATGGGATTTTTTTCCATTTATTAACAATTGAAATTGAGTGAGAACTTGATCTCAATATTTATGCCTAAAGGAGGATAAAAGTAAATAATGTGCAACATCCCACGCAAGCTCCCACATAGTTTAATCTATGACTTTAAACCACTCTCTGAAGGACTGGATGTCCATTATGGTGCATTCTTAGTAGTTCTGAGTAGTTTTTTGTCTCATACTGAGTAGTTGAATGGTATCCATGTGTAATTTCTCCAAAGCCATTTTATAATTGATTATATAACAACTACCTGGAGAATGAAAGAATAGTCATATCTTATAGTTCTATTCAAAGAGAATATTGTGTATCTCCTATAGCCTACCTATGTGAGTGCTCTGGTATATTATTTATCCACAGCCATATTTGATGTTCACTAGTACTGAGACACACGAACAAAGCTGTTGTGCCTGGGCAGAGTTTGAGCAGCACGCATCTCAACCCTTCTGTCTCTCAACTATCCTGCCTCAATACACATACAGTACATATTCATCCACAATCCTATCTTCCAGATATCTTCTCTCTATCTCCAACACTCTCTGCTTTCTCAATTTTCTCTCCTTATCTCTATCACTCTCTATCTTCCATCTGTCCTCTACATCTTCATTTTTCTCTCTATCCTCCATCTATGTACTTACATACGTACAGATTCTCAATCTATCCTTCCTCTATCCTCTATCTATGTATTCTCAGTCTATCCTTCCTCTATCCTCCATCTATTTATTCTCAGACTATCCATACTTTATCCTCCATAATCTCTATCTATCCTCTCCTTATCCCTCACCACTTTCTTCAATCTATCCTCTCTCTATTCCTTACCTCTAGCCAATTTCACTGAAACAGATTTACCCTGTGTGAAATAGCATAATGATGTCCCTGCCCTGGCCACTAATAAAACAACAATATACACTGAGTGTACAAAACAGGAAAATGACATAGACTGACAAGGTGATTCCAGGTGAAAGCTATGATCCCTTATTGATGTCACTTCAATCAGTGTATTTGAAGGGGAGGAGACAGGTTGAATAATAATTTTTAAGCCTTGAGACAATTGAGACATGGATTGTGTATGTGTGCCATTCAGAGAGTGAATGGGCAAGACAAAAGATTGAAGTGCCTTTGGACGGTGTATGGTAGTAGGTGCAAGCCGCACAAGTTTGAGTGAGTCAAGAACTGTAATGCTGCTGGATTTTTTACGCTCAACTGTTTCTTGTGTGTATCAAGAATGGTCCACCACCCAAAGGACATCCAGCCATCTTGACACAACTGTGGGAGGCATTGGAGTCAACATGAGTGAGCATCCCTGTGGAATGCTTTCGACACCTTGTAGAGTTCATGCCCTGACTAATTGAGTCTGTTCTGAGGGCAAAAGGGGGTGCAACTCAATATTAGGATGGTGCTCCTAATGTTTTGAGCATTAAGTGTAGTTTCACCAGTTGTCCACTGTCAAAGCAGGCCTTGTCTCTCACAGATGGTGAGATTGTGGTTTAGATTCCCGCAAGAAACACTGAATATAAGTCGGTGAATTCGGTAAGTCGCTTTGGATGAAAATGTGTGCTAAATGTGTTGGGATAGTGTTTGACTCAATTCAATTAAATAATATTTGTCTTTATACCAAATGGGGCATTAATGCAGGCAAGCAGTTAGAACGAATAACAGTGTGTTCAGCTCAGTTCATGTGGTTTTCATTGCAATAATTGACCAGGTGAAAATGTCCCAAAAAACACAGCATTATAAAATAGAAGTCTTAAGCGCATTAGATAATGAGCTCATTAACAAACCACCACAGATGTTGCTTGCATTGCTATTTCAATATGATGGCTATGAATAGATAGATGTAGAGGGTAAATAGGAAAATATTGAGTCATTATTTAGTTTGTGTTTTAGATTTATTAAAATAGGCGACGTAGAGCACATTTAAAGCACATCCTACTTGGGGCCGGTCAATGCTCAAACGTTCCCAGCTATCGGCCTAGCAGTTCTAACAAAAAGTGGACTGGAGATAAGACACCCCAGGAAATGATACTGGATGCAGGAGGGTTCCCATCTAATTCCCTTTCATTTCCTCTGCAAACACCATCCAAACCCCTAAACTCCCAGACAGTTGATTTGGGCAGTGTCCACGTCTCCACATTTCCTCAGTACTGTAGGATGGTGCATTAGGTTAGTTCTCACAATGCAAGTAGAGAGAGACGCTCTTAAAAGACCATTGCAAGTGGCAGTACTGAAGCAAACGTTTATCCATAACAAATGATTGAATGTTGCTTTTATAGAACATTCTGTATCCCCGATGACACTCCTCAGCCCCTGAGGGAGAGGAAAAGAGGGAGAGACAAAAAGGTGGATGAAGGGAATGAGGCCTTTGTGCCATCTTGTCATTACCAATACATCAAGGGCTTCAGTTTAGGAGCCATTCTACCATGACAAATACTGCACTTAGGGATTAATAGTGTCCACTCACCCATGCGATGCTCAGTACTCTGCCGTGCTCTGCCCTGGAACACCAATATCTGGCCATGCTGGAGAATGACTGTTTGGCACATTCTACTCCTATTATCTCTACCATAGACATCTAGTGACTAACCTCTTCTCTCTCTCTCTCTCTCTTTCTTCGAGCTTGATTGGTTAATTGATTGCTAGATTAGTTGATGAACCGTTGCTCGCTCTTCCAGTTTATTTGACTGACTGAAGTCTCTCTCTCCCCCCTCCAGCGGTGCTGTCGGTCCTGGGTAATGCTGCGGTCCTGGTGACCTCAGCACTCCGGCCAACTCACCTCAAGGCCCCGGAGCTCCTGACAGTCAACCTGGCGGTGACAGACATAGGCATGGCTCTCAGCATGTACCCCCTGTCCATCGCCTCACTCTTCAACCACGCCTGGATTGGAGGGGACTCCTCCTGCCTGTACTATGGCCTGATGGGGATGATCTTCAGCACGGCCAGCATCATGACCCTGGCTGTCATGGGTCTGGTACGATACCTGGTGACAGGAAACCCACCCAGAACAGGTATTCTGGGTATACACTGGAGTGGTAGAGGTAGATACTGTATAGGGGTAAGGTGACTAGACTTCAGGATATATGATAAACAGCGTAACAACAGCGTATATTATGATTTTATGTGAGTGTGTGTGTGTAGAGTAAGTATACATTTATGTGCATATTATGTGTGTGTGAGCAACTTATGAAGTGAGTGTTTGTGTGTGTTGGAGTCAGTGTGTGAGTGTGTAGGGTCCTGTGAGTGTGTAGAGCCCTGTGAGTGTGTAGGGCCCTGTGAGTGTGTAGGGCCCTGTGAGTGTGTAGGGCCCCGTGAGTGTGTAGGGCCCCGTGAGTGTGTAGGGCCCCGTGAGTGTGTAGGGCCCCGTGAGTGTGTAGGGCCCCGTGAGTGTGTAGGGCCCCGTGAGTGTGTAGAGCCCCGTGAGTGTGTAGGGCCCCGTGAGTGTGTAGGGCCCTGTGAGTGTGTAGGGCCCTGTGTGTGTGTAGGGCCCTGTGAGTGTGTAGGGCCCTGTGAGTGTGTAGAGCCCTGTGAGTGTGTAGGGCCCTGTGAGCCCTGTGAGTGTGTAGGGCCCTGTGAGTGTGTAGGGCCCTGTGAGTGTGCGTATAAACAGTTCTAGATAGAGCTCAGACTTTCCGACATGATGATCACTGACTCTATGATTTGACCTGAAGATCACTGACTCTATGATTTGACCTGAAGATCACTGACTCTATGATTTGACCTGAAGATCTCTGACTCTATGATTTGACCTGATGATCACTGACTCTATGATTTGACCTGAAGATCACTAACACTATGATTTGACCTGAAGATCACTGACTCTATGATTTGACCTGAAGATCACTGACTCTATGATTTGACCTGAAGATCTCTGACTCTATGATTTGACCTGATGATCACTGACTCTATGATTTGACCTGAAGATCACTGACTCTATGATTTGACCTGAAGATCACTGACTCTATGATTTGACCTGAAGATCTCTGACTCTATGATTTGACCTGAAGATCACTGACTCTATGTTTTGACCTGAAGATCACTGACTCTATGATTTGATCTGAAAAGCACTGACTCTATGATTTGATCTGAAAATCACTGACTCCATGATTTGACCTGAAAATCACTGACTCTATGATTTCACCTCATTTCTTTTTAGGTCCCAATTGACTTGAAAGCACCATTATTTCAATTTATGCTCAGCTGTACCTTGCAAGTACACCAACTGATCCATTTTCTTATCAAAGCTTGAGTTTTGAAATATATTATGGTCTGAGAAGAACAGTATTGGCAGGCCAGGCATATAGCCGATATGCTATGATAATGTATTAGGCCTACTGCACAAACCTCATTTCTACAGAACTGATTATATTAAGTTAATACTTTAAAAATAAAGTATTGTTTAAAAAAAAGAAAAAGTTGGTGACCACTGATCTACCCAGTGTATTGCCAAAAAACACTCAACAACGTCAAACATAGACTCTGACCTATCCAATTGTCACGCCCTGACCATAGTAAGCTGTTTTGTCTCTGTGTTGGTTGGGGCGTAATAGTGACTAGGGTGGGTCATCTAGGGTTTTTGGTATGTCTATGTTGGCCTGATATGGTTCCCAATCAGAGACAGCTGTTTATCATTGTCTCTGATTGGGGATCATATTTAGGTAGCCATTTCCCTTTTGTGTTTGTGGGATCTTGTCTATGTTTAGTTGCCTGTCTGCACTATTCGTATAGCTTCACGTTTCGTTCATTGATTTTGTTGTTTTTGTTCAGTGTTTCATTCATTAAAAGAGAATGTACGCATACCACGCTGCGCCTTGGTCTCAATCATACGACGATCGTGACACCAATTAACCAACTGAACTGAAGAATCCCACAGTACTCAAACACCCTCTCTCTCTGACACACACACACACACTGTGCAGTAATTAGAATCCAGGGAGGAGCTTTAAGTGATACAGTCTACTGTGTGCTCACCCTCCTCTGTTTCTCTCCATCGCTTTCGCTGTATTGTCTGTTGCTGTTTCTCTTGTCTGACCTTTTCTGTTGCTGTCTCTTAGTATTCTATGTTGCTGTGGCCAGGAAAAACTCATTCTTCAAGATGTTCAAACGTTCATAGATGACCAGCAGGGTCAAATAGTAATCACAGTGGTTGTAGAGGGTGCAACAGGTCAGCACCTCAGGAGTAAATGTCAGTTGGCTTTTCATAGCCGAGCATTCAAAGAGAAAGAGAGAGAGTGGGAGAGGGAGAGAGAGAGAGAAAACAAACACAGAGACAGACAGAGAAAACAAACACAAAGAGACATACAGAGAAAACAAACACAGAGGGACAGACAGAGAACCAACAAGCACAGAGAGACAGACAGAAAACAAACAAACACTGAGTCACAGACAGGGAACAAACAAACACAGAGAGACAGATAGAAGAAACAAACGAACACGGACAGACAGACAGACAGACAGAGAGAGAAAACAAACACAGAGATACAGACAGAGAGAGAGAAAACAAAAACACAGAGAGAGACAGACAGGCAGAGAAAACAAACAAACACAGAGAGACAGACAGAGAAAACAAACAAACACAGAAAGACAGACAGAGAAAACAAACAAACACAGAGAGACAGACAGAGAAACAAACAAACACAAGCACAGAGAGATAGACAGAGAAAACAAACAAGCACAGAGAGGCAGACAGAGAAAGCAAACAAACACAGATGGACAGACAGAGAAAACAAACAAACACAGAGAAGCAGACAGAGAAAACAAACACAGAGAGGCAGACAGAGAAAACAAACAAACACAGAGAGACAGACAGAGAAAACAAATAACACAGAGAGACAGACAGAGAAAGCAAACAAACACAGATGGACAGACAGAGAAAGCAAACAAACACAGAGAAGCAGACAGAGAAAACAAACAAACACAGAGAGACAGACAGAGAAAACAAACAAACACAAGCACAGAGAGACAGACAGAGAAAACAAACACAGAGAGACAGACAGAGAAAACAAACAAACACAGAGAGACAGACAGAGAAAACAAACAAACACAAGCACAGAGAGACAGACAGAGAAAACAAACAAGCAGAGAGAGAAAGAAAGAAAGAGAAAACAAACAAACACAGAGAGGCAGACAGAGAAAACAAACAAACACAGAGAGGCAGACAGAGAAAACAATCAAGCACAGAGAGACAGACAGCGAAAACAAACAAACACAGAGAGACAGACAGAGAAAGCAAACAAACACAAATGGACAGACAGAGAAAGCAAACAAACACAGAGAGGCAGACAGAGAAAACAAACACAGAGAGGCAGACAGAGAAAACAAACAAACACAGATAGATAGACAGACGGAGAAAGAAAACAAACACAGATGGGCAGACAGAGAAAGCAAACAAACACAGAGAGGCAGACAGAGAAAACAAACACAGAGAGACAGACAGAGAAAACAAAAACAGAGAGACAGACAGAGAAAACAAACAAAGCACAGAGAGAAAGACAGAGAAAACAAACAAACACAAGCACAGAGAGACAGACAGAGAAAACAAACAAGCACAGAGAGACAGACAGAAAAAAAAATAAACACAGTGAGACAGTCTGAGAAAACAAACAAACACAAGCACAGAGAGACAGACAGAGAAAATAAAAAAACACAGAGACAGACAGAGAAAACAAACAAACACAGAGAGACAGATAGAGGAAACAAACAAACACAGAGAGACAGACAGAGAAAACAAACAAACACAGAGAGACAGACAGAGAAAGCAAACAAACACAGATGGACAGATAGAGAAAGCAAACAAACACAGAGAAGCAGACAGAGAAAACAAACACAGAGAGGCAGACAGAGAAAACAAACAAACACAGAGAGACAGACAGAGAAAACAAATAACACAGAGAGACAGACAGAGAAAACAAACAAGCACAGAGAGACAGACAGAGAAAACAAACAAGCACAGAGAGACAGACAGAGAAAACAAACAAACACAGAGAAGCAGACAGAGAAAACAGACACAGAGATATAGACAGAGAAAAGAAACAAACAGAGAGAGAGAAAAGATACAAACAGAGAGAGATATAGAGAGAGAGATAGAGAGAGAAAAAAACAGCAGGTCCGGGACAAGGTAGCACATCCGGTGAACAGGTCAGTGTCCCATAGCCGCAGGCAGAACAGTTGAAACTGGAGCAGCAGCATGTCAAGGTAGCATGTCGGGTGAAAAGGTAGCAACAGGCAAAACAGCAGAAATTGTTCTCTCGCCATCACCTTTTCTTCTTTTGCAGTCTCTGTGTCTTGTCTGTCTCTCTCCTTCAAATATTATTCTGTTGCAGTCTCTGTGTCTTGTCTGTCTCTCTCCTTCAACTATTCTTCTGTTGCTGTCTCTGTGTCTTGTCTGTCTCTCTCCTTCAACTATTCTTCTGTTGCAGTCTCTGTGTCTTGTCTGTCTCTCTCCTTCAACTATTCTTCTGTTGCTGTCTCTGTGTCTTGTCTGTCTCTCTCCTTCAACTATTCTTCTGTTGCTGTCTCTGTGTCTTGTCTGTCTCTCTCCTTCAACTATTCTTCTGTTGCTGTCTCTGTGTCTTGTCTGTCTCTCTCCTTCAACTATTCTTCTGTTGCTGTCTCTGTGTCTTGTCTGTCTCTCTCCTTCAACTATTCTTCTGTTGCTGTCTCTGTGTCTTGTCTGTCTCTCTCCTTCAACTATTCTTCTGTTGCTGTCTCTGTGTCTTGTCTGTCTCTCTCCTTCAACTATTCTTCTGTTGCTGTCTCTGTGTCTTGTCTGTCTCTCTCCTTCAACTATTCTTCTGTTGCTGTCTCTGTGTCTTGTCTGGTGTGACTCCCTCCTTCATATCCTACTTGTGTGTGCCAATTAGCTTCAGCCGGCTGGTGTGCGACCTGGCTTTGACTTTGGATAGCCTATCTCCAGGGCTAGTTAGGGGCCGTCAATAAAATACACAATGTAAATGAGACCATGTTTTCATGTTGCACTCCTTTTAGTTTTCTCGTTAAATGCTTTCAACATCTGCATATGTATAATTTTTTACATATTGTCCCATGTACATTGTGAACTTTACTAATGGTGCCTAACTAGCCCCATAGAGATATCCAAACTCAACCCAAATTTACCACATGTATTACGATCGGGTCGGTTGCAGTTGCACTCCGAATTGATGATTACTTTTGTGCTGCCAACTGTGGGCATGTAGGCAAGATTGAAACAAACCATAACTTAATTTACATTGTGATGCAGTCACGACCAAAAGTCTCACAAAACTCTGTTTTTGACAAATCTGACTTTATGACCAAATATTTTCCTATTTATATTTTTTGGTCAATTTTGACAGTAGAATAAATGTTTCTGTCACACCCTGATCTGTTTCACCTGTCCTTGTGATTGTCTCCACTCCCCTTCAGGTGTCGCCCGTCTTCCCCATTATCCCCTGTGTATTTATACCTGTTTTTTCTGTTTGTCCATTGCCAGTTCGTCTTGTTTGTCAAGTCAACCAACATTTTTGTTCTCAGCTCCTGCTTTTTCGTAGTCTCTCTTTTTCTCGTCCTCCTGGTTTTGACCCTTGCCTGTCCTGACTCTGAGCCCGCCTGCCTGACCACTCTGCCTGTCCCTGATCCTGAGCCTGCCTGCCACCCGGTACCATTGCACCACCTCTGGTTTACTGAGCCCTGCCTGCCTTGACCTGTCTATTGCCTGCCCCTGTTGGAATATTAAACCATTGTCAATTTGATGTGTCTGCATCTGGGTTTTACCGTGATTCCGGATAGCTTCTGACTCATATTGATGCCACGTAGGCTGTTTTGTGAATGTGAAGTTGGTTTTTAGGGGCACTTGCTCTTTAAAGTTGCTGTATACTGACAGGACCAGGGCAACTTAACTGTAAAGAACAATTCAAGAGTCTTTAACAACAGTGGAAACACAACTCCAAACATTACAGATAAGAAGCAAGGCTATATATAGCCCCTAGGCTATATCAATATAAAGAGACATGAGCCAAAAACAATTACCTGTAGAATGGAATAATCACCTCTATGATTCATTTCGTCAGTTCTAGAGGCTAATGTGAGATTTCTAGATTATATAACATTTGAGGACATCATTTAATGGCCTATGTAGTTTCTATGTTTTGTTCACCTACACTTTAACCACAAAGTCATATTTCCCCCCTCTTCCTGGCTGCCCTCCCCCTTACCTTCTATGTTTAAGTTCAAGTTTTTTTATTTGTCATATACACATGATATACAGTGTCTTCGGAAAGTATTCAGACCCCTTGACTTTTTCCACATTTTGTTATGAAACGCAATACCTCATAATGACAAAGTGAAAACAGTTTAAAAAAACGTACCAAATTGTTTATATTGGTTCTTCAGACAGATTAGTCTTCTCTTTCAGCAGTAGGCATTTGCTTTCCAAACTGTACGTACAGCATTTTCAAAAGAAAAACTGACAGCTGCAACCAACCATAGAAATATAATCCATAGATGGCAGTTCCCATTCAAGTCAGGACAGGCATCCATTGCTAGTGTACCCATGAGTTTAACAGTCAAATTTCCAGGGTTAGAGATTACAACACCCTTCTATGGATTATTTGTCTATGGCCACAACGCAACAAGCTGTAAATTTGACACATTTGCAAATGTATAATAAACAAAAATATCTTATTTACATAATTATTCAGCCCCTTTGTTATGAGACTCGAAACTGAGCTCAGGTGCATCCTGTTTCCATTGATCATCCTTAAGATGTTTCTACAACTTGATTGGAGTCCACCTGTGGTAAATCCTATTGATTGGACATGATTTGGAGAGACACACACCTGTCTATGTAAGGTCCCACAGTTGACAGTGTATGAGGTCGAAGGAATTGTCCGTAGAGACAGGATTGTGTCAAGGAACAGATCTGGGGAAGGGTACCAATAAACTTCTGCAGCATTGAACGTGCCCAAGAACACAGGCCTCCATCATTCTTAAATGGAAGATGTTTGGAACCACCAAGACTCTTCCTAGAGCTGGCTGTGTGGCCTAACTGAGCAATCGGTGTAAAGTGCATTGGTCAGAGAGGTGACCAAGAACCTGATGGTCACTCAGACCTAGAGTTAATCTGGGGAGATGGGAGAACCTCCCAGAAGGACAACCATCTCTGCAGCACTCCACCAATCAGGCCTTGATGGTAGAGTGGCCAGACGGAAGCCATTCCTCAGTAAAAGGCACATGACAGCCCACTTGGAGTTTGCCAAAAGGCACCTAAAGACTCTCAGACCATGAGAATCAAGATTCTCTGGTCTGATGAAACCAAGATTAAACTCTTCAGCCTGAATGCCAAGCATCATGTCTGGAGGAAACCTGGCACCATCTCTATGGTGAAGCATGGTGGTGGCAGCATCATGCTGTGGGTATGTTTTTCAGAGGCAGGGACTGGGAGACTAATCAGGATCTAGGCAAAGATGAACGGAGCAAACTACAGAGAGATCCTTGATGAAAACCTGCTCCAGAGCACCCAGGACCTCAGACTGGGGCAAAGGTTCACCTTCCAACAGGACAACAACCCTAAGCACACAGCCAAGACAACGCAGGTGTGGCTTCGGGACAAGTCTCTGAATGTTCTTGAGTGGCCCAGCCAGAGCCTGGACTTGAACCCAATCAAACATCTCTGAAGAGCCCTGAAAATAGCTGTGCAGCGACGTTCTCATCCAAACTGACAGAGCTTGAGAAGCTCTGCAGAGAAGAATGGGAGAAAATGTCCAAATACAGGTGTGCCAAGCTTGTAGCGTCATACGCAAGAAGAATCGTTGCTGTAATAACTGCCAAACGTGCTTCAATTAAGTATTGAATAAAGGGTCTAAATACTTATGTAAATGTCATATTTACGTTTTTTTGTTGTTGAATAAATGAGCAAATACGTCTTAAAACCCATTTTTTCTTCGTCATTATGGGTTATTGTGTGTAGATTAATAACGAGGGACAACAACAATTGAATCAATTTTAATATTGATTTAACTTTTTTTTTTTATTAACAAAATGTGGAAAAGGTCAAGGGGTCTGAATTCCTTTTGAAGGCACTGTACATGGAGTGCGCAGTGCAATGAAATGCTTACTTGCAGGTTAACCTCTCGGCAATCATTTCAAATAACTTTCTTTTTTTCTGGTAAGGAAATTCATGTGTGGTGCATAATGGTACATACAAAACACATAACAACATAGAACACAAAAACATGTAGGCTACAGTACAAATGATTAGAAGCATTCTATGTAATCCCAGGGTATATACAAATAAAAACTAGAAGAGTTAAGGAATTTGATGGATGTTGGCACAAAACTAGAAGCTACATTCTTAGATTTGAATGGGAGAGTTCTATACCTGTGCCCGGAGGGTAGGGGGCTATACTGGTCATTCAGTGTGTGTGTTATGTCAAATGCTATCTGTTCCCCCTTCTTCCTCACTCATTTTTAGTAAATGTCATTGAGGGGTTCCTGGCTTGCTCCGATGACCTTCTCACTGATTCTTATTAACCTGTTCATTGGGTTCTGACTTGTGTTCCCTAAAGCACCAAAACTCCCCATGATATTAAAGGTAAGATGGGTTCTGTAACTCATATATAAAATGCTTGGAAGATTGATTGGTGTACATGAAACTTCTTCAATTTCCATAGAAAGAACAGGCTTTGTTGACATTTTGAGTGAATGTGTTCATTGATTCTTTTGAAGGAGAGCTTGTTGTTGATGATGGTTCCTAGGTATTTGTAGTCCTCCACTCTCTCAATTATCTGTCCGTTAATCTCCAGCTCTGGGTTGGTACTGTAGGTTGGTGTCTTCTGAAGTCAATGACCAGGTCTTTGGTTTTGGTTGTATTGAAAAAAACAACAATAGAAAAAGTAACTACATAAGTGAATAAAAAGCTCAATAAAATAATTTCACCAATTTAATAATGGCCAGGTTTTAAAAAAAACAAATAGTTACATAGCCTATATGGAAGTAACAGACATGAGCCAGGCATGTTTACCTGTAGAATGGAATAGGTTATAAGACATTTAATTTTGTTAGTTCTACCCAACCTGGTATCAGAGCATTTCAAATGATTCTGTATGTAAATCCAAGACACCCCATTCAGTATGATATGTTACATTTCGTATGGTATATATTAATTTGTGGATGTCCATCACCCATTTCATATGATATGTTAACAATAAAAATTCAGATTATATGTTTCGAATGAGCAAAATGTACAATATGTTATGAATTCGCAAAACGTATGATATGTTACGAATTCTAGCTTGATGGCTAGGTGGCTAACGTTAGCTAGCTGGCTAATGTTAGATAGGCTAGGGGTTAGGGGTAAGTTTAGGAGTTAGGTTAAAAGGTTAAGGTTAGGGTTAGGATTAGAGGAAGGGTTAGCTGAAAGGGCTTAGGGTTAGGGGAAGGGTTAGCAAACATGCTAAGTAGTTGCTAAGTAGCTAAAAAGTAGTAAGTATTTGAAAAGTTGCTAATTAGCTAAAATTGTCCATTAGATATTCGAACTCGCAACCATTTGCGTTATATGCCCATCCACCGTGACAAACTACCCTACTTTTGTTTTTGACTTAAATAACCATCTAGCTTATGTAACCACACCAAACTTAACATGTCATACTAATTTTAGTGTCCCAGATTGACATTTACTATGTTCTAGTCTATGAGACCAGACTGTTCTACCACCTAAAAGTTACTGATCTTAAACAGGATTAAATATAACGTTGAACTGAAGTTATGCTTCAGTCCACAGGGGAGCTGTCACTGTCAGAGCTGTGTCACTGTCAGAAGATATACAGTGGGGCAAAAAAGTATTTAGTCAGCCACCAATTGTGCAAGTTCTCCCACTTAAAAAGATGAGAGAGGCCTGTAATTTTCATTATAGGTACACTTCAACTATGACAGACAAAATTAGAAAAAAAAATACAGAAAATCACATTGTAGGATTTTTAATAAATTTATTTGCAAATTATGGTGGAAAATAAGTATTTGGTCAATAACAAAAGTTTATCTCAATACTTTGTTATATACCCTTTGTTGGCAATGACAGAGGTCAAACGTTTTCTGTAAGTCTTCACAAGGTTTTCACACACTGTTGCTGGTATTTTGGCCCATTCCTCCATGCAGATCTCCTCTAGAGCAGTGATGTTTGGGGCTGTTGCTGGGCAACACAGACTTTCAACTCCCTCCAAAGATTTTCTATGGGGTTGAGATCTGGAGACTGGCTAGGCCACTCCAGGACCTTGAAATGCTTCTTACGAAGCCACTCCTTCGTTGCCCAGGCGGTGTGTTTGGGATCATTGTCATGCTGAAAGACCCAGCCACGTTTCATCTTCAATGCCCTTGCTGATGGAAGGAGGTTTTCACTCAAAATCTCACGATACATGGCCCCATTCATTCTGTCCTTTACACGGATCAGTCGTCCTGGTCCCTTTGCAGACAAACAGCCCCAAAGCATGATGTTTCCAACCCCATGCTTCACAGTAGGTATGGTGTTCTTTGGATGCAACTCAGCATTCTTTGTCCTCCAAACACGACGAGTTGAGTTTTTACCAAAAAGTTCTATTTTGGTTTCATCTGACCATATGACATTCTCCCAATCTTCTTCTAAATCATCCAAATGCTCTCTAGCAAACTTCAGACGGGCTTGGACATGTACTGGCTTAAGCAGGGGGACACGTCTGGCACTGCAGGATTTGAGTCCCTGGCGGCGTAGTGTGTTACTGATGGTAGGCTTTGTTACTTTGGTCCCAGCTCTCTGCAGGTCATTCACTAGGTCCCCCCGTGTGGTTCTGGTATTTTTGCTCACCGTTCTTGTGATCATTTTGACCCCACGGGGTGAGATCTTGCGTGGAGCCCCAGATCGAGGGAGATTATCAGTGGTCTTGTATGTCTTCCATTTCCTAATAATTGCTCCCACAGTTGATTTCTTCAAACCAAGCTGCTTACCTATTGCAGATTCAGTCTTCCCAGCCTGGTGCAGGTCTACAATTTTGTTTCTGGTGTCCTTTGACAGCTCTTTGGTCTTGGCCATAGTGGAGTTTGGAGTGTGACTGTTTGAGGTTGTGGACAGGTGTCTTTTATACTGATAACAAGTTCAAACAGGTGCCATTAATACAGGTAACGAGTGGAGGACACAGGAGCCTCTTAAGGAAGAAGTTACAGTTCTGTGAGAGCCAGAAATCTTGCTTGTTTGTAGGTGACCAAATACTTATTTTCCACCATAATTTGCAAATAATTTCATTAAAAATCCTACAATGTGATTTTCTGGATTTTTTTTTCTCATTTTGTCTGTCATAGTTGAAGTGTACCTATGATGAAAATTACAGGCCTCTCTCATCTTTTTAAGTGGGAGAACTTGCACAATTGGTGGCTGACTAAATACTTTTTTGCCCCACTGTATACTTCAGTCAGAAAAATATTCTCTCATCTCTTTGGTCTCAGCTAGATAAGCAGTAGCTACCACCAACTCTGCACAAACCTGTGGCTAACTCTACTGCTGCTGCGCTTTGACTTTCTGTCTGTTCTGCCCTCCCCATCTCATTCACTGCTGCCTCAACCTGCTTACTTCTTTAATTGCAAGTTCTGAATATCCAGACTCTGACTGAGTGACAGGCATTTTGCTGAGTGATGACATTGACATCTAACCGTTGCTGTAGGGGTGGGGGAGAGGTCAAGGGATGTGAGCTGTATACTGCGTTGTGAAATCTCAACCAATCACAGCAAGCACTGCGTCACGCCAGGGGCTTCTTGCAGTGCCTGCTACTGCCTAGTGCAGTATATTGTATCATTTATTTTTGTCATAAAATGTGTCAGTAATTTTGTTATTTATACTGCATAGCGCAAGTGATGCCCTCCCGCTTAACACAGAAGCCAGCCACACCAATGTGTCAGAGGAAACACAGTATAACTGAGGTCAGACTGCAGGTGCCCAGCCCACCACAAGGAGTCACTAGAGCGTGATGAGACAAGTAAAGCCCCCCCGCCAAACCCTTCCCTAACCTGGACGACGCTGGGCCAATTGTACACCACCCTATGGGACTCCTGAACAGTTGTGATATAGCCTGGGATCGAACCTGGGTCTGTAGTGACGCCTCTAGCACTGTGATGCAGTACCTTAGACCGCTGTGCCACTCGGGAGGCCCATATATATACTTTTTTATACCCCTTAATCAATGTTCCCTCAGGACTGCCTTGCAGAAGAGATATCAGCCTGTGCAGAGAGGCACGAGATTGAACTTCGTTCAACTTTCTAGAATTTTCCCCCTTCCCCCTTAATTAACACTATCAACATTTCCAAATACTGTGGGAATTGTGACAGAATCAACGCAATATTAGCCATTTTCAATGCAAAATACCGAAACAAAATTAACTATGCAAGACTTAGTATGTAAAATGAGCCATGCAAGAGATTTTGTTGCAGGCAGATCGGAGTAGAATTCTATTGCATTGACACATACATTTGAAGTCGGAAGATTACATACACCTTAGCCAAATACATTTAAACTTAGTTTTTCACAATTCCTTACATTTAATGCTAGAAAGAATTCCCTGTCTTGGGTCAGTTAGGATTACCACTTTATTTTAAGAATGTGAAATGTCAGAATAATAGTAGAGAATTATTTATTTCAGCTTTTATTTCTTTCATCACATTCCCAGTGGGTCAGAAGTTTACATACACTTAATTAGTATTTGGTAGCATTGCCTTTAAATTGTTTAACTTGGGTCAAACGTTTCGGGTAGCCTTCCACAAGTTTCCCACAATAAGTTGGGTGAAATTTGGCCCATTCCTCCTGACAGAGCTGGTGTAACTGAGTCAGGTTTGTAGGCCTCCTTGCTCACACAAGCTTTTTCAGTTCTGCTCACACATTTTCTATATGATTGAGGTCAGGGTTTTGTGATGGCCACTCCATTACCTTGACTTTGTTGTCCTTGAGCCGTTTTGCCACAACTTTGGAAGTATGCTTGGGGTCATTGTCCATTTGGAAGACCCATTTTGTGACCAAGCTTTAACTTCCTGACTGATCTCTTGATGTTGCTTCAATATATCCACATCATTTTCCTCCCTCATGATGCCATCTATTTTGTGAAGTGTACCAGTCCCTCCTGCAGCAAAGCACCCCCACAACATGATGCTGCCACCCCGTGCTTCACGGTTGGGATAGTGTTCTTCGGCTTGCAAGCCTCCCCCTTTTTCCTCCAAACATAACAATGGTTATTATGGCCAAACAGTTCTATTTTTGTTTCATCAGACCAGAGGACAATTCTCCAAAAAGTAAAATCTTTGTCCCCATGTGCAGTTGCATACCGTAGTCTGGCTTTTTTATGGCGGTTTTGGAGCACTGGCTTCTTCCTTGCTGAGCGGCCTTTCAGGTTATGTCTATATAGGACTCGTTTTACTGTGGATATAGATACTTTGTACCTGTTTCCTCCAGCATCTTCACAAGGTCCTTTGCTGTTGTTCTGGGATTGATTTGCACTTTTTGCACCAAAGTACGTTCAACTCTAGGAGACAGAACGCATCTCCTTCCTGAGCAGTATGTCGGCTGCGTGGTCCCATGGTGTCTATACTTGCGTACTATTGTTTGTACAGATGAACGTGGTACCTTCAGGCATTTGGAAAATGCTCCCAAGGATGAACCAGACTTGTGGAGGTTTTTCTGAGGTCTTGGCTGATTTCTTTTGATTTTCCCATGATGTCAAGCAAAGAGGCACTGAGTTTGAAGGTACACCTTAAATCGACTCAAATTATGTGAATTAGCCTATCAGAAGCTTCTAAAGCCATGACATCACTTTCTGGAATTTTACAAGCTGTTAAAAGGCACAGTCAACTTAGTGGATGTAAACTTCTGACCCATTGGAATTGTCATACAGTGAATTATAAGTGAAATAATCTGTCTGTAAACAATTGTTGGAAAAATTACTTGTGTCGTGCACAAAGTAGATGTCCTAACCGACTTGTCAAAACTATAGTTTGTTAAAACTTCTTATGGATAGGGGGAAGCATTTTCACGTTCGGATGAAAAGCGTGCCCAGAGTAAACTGCCTCCTACTCAGTCCCAGATGCTAATATATGCATATTATTATTAGTATTGGATAGAAAACACTCTGAAGTTTCTAAAACTGTTTGAATCATGTCTGTGACTATAACAGAACCTATTTGGCAGGCAAAACCCAGAGGACAAACCATTCAGATTTTTTGTTGTTGTTGAGGTCACTCTCTTTTCAATGAGTTTTCATTGGGAATACATATTTCTAAGGGACCTTCCTGCAGTTCCTATCGCTTCCACTGGATGTCAACAGTCTTTAGAAATTAGTTGATGTTTTTCCTTTGAGAAATGAAGAAGTAGCCATGTTCAGAATGAGGCTCCAGTGAAGTGTACTGTTTGTTAGAGGCGCTTGACCAGAAAGCATGCTACTCATTGTTTTCCTCCGGTATTGAACACAGATCATCCCGTCTTCAATTTTATCGATTATTTACATTAGAAAATACCTAAAGTTATATTACAAAAGTAGTTTGAAATGTTTGGACAAAGCTTACAGGTAACTTTTGTAGTCATGTTGAGCGAGTTTTAACCGGTGTTTTTCTGGATCAAATGCGCCAAATAAATGGACATTTTGGATATATATCGACGGAATTAATCGAACAAAAGGACCATTTGTGATGTTTATGGGACATATTGGAGTGCCAACAGAAGAAGCTCATCAAAGGTAAGAAATTAATTATACCTTTATTTCTGAGTTTTGTGTCGCGCCGGGAGGATTGAAATATGATGGTCTGTGATTGTTTGCTGGGGTGCTATCCTCAGATAATAGCATTGTTTGCTTTCGCCGTAAAGCATTTTTGAAATCTGACACGTTGGCTGGATTCACAACAAGTGTAGCTTTAATTTGGTATATTGAATGTGTGATTTCATGAAAGTTAAAATTTTATAGTAATTTATTTGAATTTGGCGCTCTGCATTTTCACTGGATGTTGGCCAGGTGGGACGCTACCGTCCCACATATCCCAGAGAGGTTTTAACAAGAAATTTGTGGAGTGGTTGAAAAACGAGTTTTAATGACTCCAACCTAAGTGTATGTAAACTTCTGACTTCAACTGTAGTTCATATCATAGGCCTAATAGTACTGTAGAGCTCTTTTTACTTGCACACAATATGGCTGGGTCACATCGTCCTATCCCTAAGAGTCCATGGCCCTGCTGCGCCCCAACCCAACACACCCCACTCAGCTTTAGGATCTTAGTGAAACATTCATTATTGGTTTTGGGTGTGTTGGGCCAAGGCTAGAGTGACAACCCACAGGATGGCAGACCCCCAGGGCCAGGCCTGAGCAGCCCAGCAGCCAGTGATTGCCTAAATAGGTATCTCCCATGACATGGGCATGTTTCAATACAGACTCCTTTTGTCATGCTGTATACTATGTAAGGCATCCAGATCTTATGAAAGTTGCAGTATACCCTTAATCTTGCAAAAAATCAAATCAGGTGATACATAACTTGACATTTCTTCCATCCATTGTGGGAGTGTAACCAGCCTTCCAATTAATGGCAATGCATTTCTTAGCTGATATAAATGCTAGGTTACACAGTTTATTCTGATAAGTCTCCAGTATCAACGTTTCCATACAAACAAAAACTGTAAGGACAGACGCTTGGAGACGATAAGCAAGTACAGGGAGTGAACATTTAATTAATAAACAGACATGAAACAAGACGGGACAGCGTCTGGACATGAAAAACATAACAATAATGCTGACATGGGAACAAACCGAGGAGCAGACAGATATAGATGGGAAATCAACAAAGTAATGGAGTCCAGGTGAGTCCAATATTGCTCAGATGCATGTAATGATGGAGACAGGTGTGCGTAATGATGGGCTGCCTGGCGCCCTCGAGCGCCAGAGAGGGGGAGCGGGAGCAGGCATTACAAAAACAGGGAGATTGGAGAATCTGTAGACGTGTTGAAATAAAATAACATACTCTTTGACAGAATTTATCCAGCCTTCACAAGACCATAACATATGCAAATACAGTGCATTCTGAAAGTATTCAGATCCCTTGACTTTTCCACATTTTGTTACGTTACAGCCTTATTCTAAAATTGATTAAATTGTTTTCCCCCCTCATCAATCTACACACAATAATCAATAATGACAAAGCAAAAATAGGTTTTTAGACATTTTAGCAAATTTATAAAACATTTAAAACTGAAATATCACATTTACATAAGTCTTCACACCCTTTACTCAGTACTTTGTTGAAGCACCTTCGGCAGCAATTACAGCCTCAAGTCTGTGGAGGAAATTAATTAATTACATACTATGCTGTTAATTTATACATACTATGCTTTTTTTACTTAAATAATTGTCCATTGGTATATGCTTGTATTTTTTTACTGATACAAACTTGTCTTGTGTGACTTAGTCATAAATCTGAGCGTACAGATTTATGTTTGGGTGCGACCGCAGCATGTCACCTCCAGTGTTTACTGGAGGAATTTAGCTATGTGGGAATTGCAGGGAGGAACTGAGAACGGTGGCGATATCAGCTATCTTGGTCTGCACAGATGAGTTAAATTACATTTACAACTCTGTTCCCCGGCCCTGTTTCTGCACATCTGCTAACGGTTACATAGATAAGAGGATGTACCTTCTGAAAAAGGAGAGAGACAACTCTGTTCGTTGGACTTTCAACTCTGAACCATTTTGAGTGATTGTTGAATTCCTACATTTTTGCAAATCTTATAATAAAGTTGCTGTTTGAATAAATCTACAATCTCTTTTCTTTTGGTTAGAATTTCCACCACACGTATTTTTGGATATGACACTACACGCTTGGCACACCTGTATTTGGGAAGTTTCCCCCATTCTTCTCATCAGATCCTGTCAAGCTCTGTCAGCTTGGATGGGGAGTGTCGCTGCACAGCTTTTTCCAGGTCTCTGCAGAGATGTTCGATCAGGTTCAAGTCTGGGCTGGGCCACTCAAAGACATTCAGAGACTTGTCCCAAAGTCACTCCTGCATTGTCTTGGCTGTGCTTAGGGTCATTGTCCTGTTGTTAGGTGAACTTTCGCCCCAGTCTGAGGTCCTAAGCGCTGTGGAGCAGGTTTTCAAGGATCTCTTTGTACTTTGCTCCTTTCATCCTTCCCTCAATCCTGACTAGTCTTCCAGTCCCTGCCGCTGAAAAACATCCCCACCACATGATGCTGCCACCACGCTTCACCGTAGGGATGATGCAAGGTTTCCTCCAGACGCGACGCTTGGCATTCAGGCCAAAGAGTTCAATGTTGGTTTCATCAGACCAGAAAAACGTGTTTCTCATGGTCTGAGTCCTTTGGGTGGCTTTTGGTAAACTCCAAGACGGCTGTCATGTGCATTTTACTGAGGAGTGGCTTCCATGTGGCCACTCTACCACAAAGGCCTGATTGGAGAAGTTCTGTAGAGATGGTTCTCCTCCTGGAATGTTCTCCCATCTCCACAGAGGAACTCTGGCAGAGTGACCATTGGGTTCTTGGACACCTCCCTGATCAAGGCCCTTCTCCCCCAATTGCTCAGTTTGGCCGGGCAGCTAGCTCTAGGAAGAGTCTTGGTGGTTCCAAACTTCTTCCATTTAAGATTTATGGAGGCCTCTGAATTCTTTGGGACCTTCAATGGTGCAGAAATGTTTTGGAAATGTATGTAAATAAAGTATTTCTGTTTTCGCTTTGCCATTATGGGGTATAGTGTGTAGATTGATGTGAATTTGTATTTATTTAATCTATTTTAGAATAAGGTTGTAACGTAACAAAATTTAACAAAAAGTCAAGGGGTCTAAATACTTTCTGAATGCACTGCATGTCCCCTTTTGTGTTTTATAACTCCATCAGAATAATTACATTTCTGTGTGCATGGTATTCAGTTTCACTGGCATATAGTACATTCTATGGATGGTCTTAAACAGCAGTAATTTATGTCTGAGATTATATGAACATGACTGGGCATTCTAACATTTCTGTATCCATTCATCATCATCATTATTAGCGTCTCACAGATCTTCCTCACATCTTTGTTTCACATGTTTTGTGTCATCAGGAAAGCCTCTATCAACCCTTGATACAGTTTGGAAATCTAACACGTACGCTGGGAGTCGGGAAGCAAGTTTAGGGAGTGTATTTAATAAATAAATCAACATAGAACAAAACAAGAAACACGGGTAGCGTACAGACATGAACACTGGAACAGAAACAATAACACCTAGGGAAAGAACAAAAGGGAGTGACATATGTAGGGAAGGTAATCAGGCAGGTGATTGAGTCCAGGTGAGTCCGATGAGGCGCTGATGCCCGTAAAGATGGTGACAGGTGTGCGTAATAATGAGCCTGATGACCTCGAGCACCAGAGATGGAGTATACGTGACAGGAAATCAACTTTAGAGGTTAGTCAGACTGCCTTAAAATAGTTTCAATCTTTTAAGCTTCTTGCTTGTCCAGTGTTCGCTGCACAGGGGAAATTCACCTCAGCTCTGTCACAGACTGGTCTTCCCTGGCTGCCTGACCCCGATGAGACCCCTGTCAACATCTGATCCTGCTCAGATGAGGCATGACAAAGAATGACATTGAATGATATTAAGAATGATATTAATCATGAATAGAATCAATGGTTCGACAATTGATGTTACCATTATTCCCAGATACCAGATTGTAGCCTACTCATCAACTCAAGATGGAACTTTATATCCATTCACTGATTGTTATAATATACTGCAAAATTCACCTGAGCTCTGTAGACTGGTCTGCCCTGTCTGTCTGACCCTGCAGGAACCCCTGTCACCATCTGATCCTGCTAAGACATGATGAGCATAGTGTTCAGTACTGACTTTGCACCATGACAGTGAAGCCTGTAGAGCTGTTTATACCGTGTCAGTGTGAAAAGTAAGGAAATAGCTTGGGAAGCTAGCTGGCAGATCATTAACATTGCATTGCTATACTGACTAATAAAAACTCACATTACGCTGAAAAAACGGTCTTCAATCATTTGGCAGCTGGTTTCATAATTTGATTCAGGTCTAGTGTGATTGACAAATATTCTAAAGTTAGTGAGTTAGCTACCTAACTAGCTAACATTAGACATGTGTGGTTGTGGCTAGCTCTGCTAGCTAATAGTACAATGGTACATCATCAAATGTACTTCAGTTGAAACGGGACAAAACAATGGCTACCATTGAGGCTAGCTAGAGCTGAACTGGCTGTGGTAGCTACTAGCTATCTAACTAGCTGCTAATAGTTCATTCACTTCAGTCGAGGGGGGATGAAACATTAGCTAACTTAACTTATCAGTTACACTACTAGCTCGGCACTGGGAATAAACATTTATTTTTCTGTCAAACAGCAGTTACCTTGCCAGCTAGATCAGTCAAATAAAGAGTAGCCAGTTTCTGCTCTGCTTGCTTTTACAACTCGGAGAAAAAGCGCAACACAGACAGCAGCTACCTCTGTTCATCTTTCCTGTGCTGGTCCTATACGCCAGCCTTTCAGAAGCTTTGCCTGTCTGCGCACTCTGTGGTGTCTGTCTGGTCCTAAATCCAGCCTGCTGAAACAGTAAAACAGCCTACCCGACTGCTCTGAGGCGTCCACATGGTCCTAAAGCACACCGGAGCTGAATTTAAATCACAGTGCAATGATAAAACTTGGCGGGGGTCAAAAATGCAATTTCAGAATGTGGGGATTCATGTCCCCCCCGTCTCCAGTGGAAGTTGCACCCCTGGCTTTGATAATGCATTGAAATCTATAGATTACAGAATACAATTTGGAGTTTTTATGCGATACAGCAGTCAGGATTTTGGGTTTCAATGGGATTGGGACTGGTTAGTAAAATAGGCTCTAGGACAGGAGAAGATTTTCCCTCATGACTCTGTTAACACAGATTTTATGGCTGTGACAGAGATGCCTATGTAGTGAATTGTTCATAGGCCTATCAAATTTGTGACTGTCTGAAGAGTCTCCTTGACAGCTCAAAAAGGAAAACTTTATTTTATAGGCTACAGTATACTGTAGCGGTTTCCTGTAGGCTTTATTACCTGCATTCGGGTCGTATGTGCAGTCGATCGGTGTCAATTAAGCGTGTGCTTTGAATTTATGGTGACTTTATGTGAAGTACATGTAAATACGCTTGGCTAAAGGCTTCCATGTGATAACCTGTTCGGATTTAATTTTCTGCTAATCTGCTGCTGTGCATGTTGTGTATTTTGTGAAATTGCATTAGTGCGACATTGGAGGATTTGTTTTTAACTTCCCAGGTGTTGTTGTAAAAAAAATTGGTGAAAAGTGAAAAGTATTCCCTGGACAGTCCTGGGATCCAGGTTACACATGTTAATCCCTATCGGCTACTGTAGTATATGGCTGGCAAGGCTGTTGGGACGCAAGGAGAATCACCAGGAAATGTTTGACATTCCCAGTTCTGGACACCCATTTGTCTGTGTCCCGCATAACGAGGAAGAAGGCTATACATTTGAAACGTTTGTGCATACAGTATGCATTTGCATGACATGAACGGTTTATGAATGATAATCCCCTGTTGCAGATAAAATACTGTACATTAAAAAAAAACTGGAAATAAGTTTAGTTCTTATGGTTCTGGACTGTTTTATACCGATTTCATATCGTCACCATCTACACACACAGCAGGAGGGATGAACACCCATAGAATTACAATGATAAGTAATTCTACTTCTATTGTAAAACCCAGCTTTTAAACAGCAGATGAGGTGAGGTTGTGATTAAATCATGGCAGCATGCCAGAAGGTCGTCAGTTGTGTATCAATGTGTAGATACATCCGATCTGGCTGATCTTTGCCAGAACACATTAAATATTGAAAAGGCATACTTTATACAACATATTCACACGCAGGTGTACACACACACGTGCACTGTGTGCACACCCACATAAAGTTACTCATGCACTCACACACAGACGTGTGCATTCACCATATAAAAACAAGTTGAATGACAGCAGCTACCAATGGATATGATACAGTACATTCAAACACAAGAGTTTATGTGCACATAACTGTTTCATGCCTGTATACATACATAAAGACCAATTAATGAAAAAAATATTGAGCTGACTGTCTAAAACCAACCTAACAGTTGCTCTGCCAATTAGGCTACTTAACATGAGATCTTTGCAGGCACATTTTTTTCATTATTTAGCTAGATCAGCCATCACATTATTCATTGGTTTATTCATTCATTTATTCATTCTATTCACCATCACATCTATCTCACTATCTAATGTGCTGATTACAGTTCCAAACTGTTGGCTCAAATAGGTTTCTGATTCTAATTCTGTGGTAGGGGGTTGTTTCCAGACGCAGCCATGGTGGGCCGGATGGCAGCCGAGCTAGCCACTGGCATCTTGTCAAAACCAATTCATCATCAGTGCTTCTGATGAACATTGTAAAAAATGGGATGGCACTGTTGTTCATCTGAAGTGCTTTTTCTGATTGGCATGATCCAAAATTACGCTTTGGTTTGTTCAACATATTCTATAAAATTTGCTTGAAGTCAAATAACGAATTTGTCAGATCAACGTGATTTTTTTATTGAACAAAAGCTTCTAAATTCATTTTAACACCTCATGCACATTTGCATTGCATAGTGGTGTTTGCAATTTAGTGACTGCAGCCTAACAGAAGAGTTGGAGGAGTGGCCTATTGGGGGCTTGGATTTCAGTTTGTTATTTTTGGCCACCCGTGATAGTGAATGTCATTCCAGGTTATGTGTTTTGTTTTTCGTTTTATTTTATGATTATATGTTTACTGCCAGCACTGAATTTTTAATTATACAGTGCATTCGGAAAGTATTCAGACTCCTTCCCTTTTTCCACATTTTCTTACGGTACAGCCTTATTCTAAAATTGATTAATCCTCATCAATCTATCTAAAATATCCCATAATGACAAAGTTCTAAGAGTTTTTTCGATTTTTTTGCAAATGTATTAAAACGAAAAACAGAAATACCTTATTTACATAAGTATTCAGACCCTTTGATATGAGACTGGAAGAAGTTTGGAACCACCAAGACACTTCATAGAGCTGGTCGCCCGGCCAAACTGAGCAATTGGGGAGAAGGGCCTTGGTCAGGGAGATGACCAAGAACCCGATGGTCACTCTGACAGAGCTCTAGAGTTCCTCTGTGGAGATGGGATAACCTGTGTTATTTCTGTTTTTTATATTTAATAAACTTGCAAACATTTCTAAAAAACAGATTTTCTTTGTCATTATGGGGTATTGTTTGTAGATTGAAGATGGGAAAAAAACTATTTAATCAATTTTAGAATAAGGCTGTAACGTAACAAATGGTGGAAAAAGGGGTCTGAATACTTTACAAATGCACTGTATCAGCATAAGTACTGTAATGCTACAGAGCCTGGAAAGCTCCAATGATGAGTTCGTCACCATTTGGTTACAATATTGTAAAGTAACTGTTTGGAGTCAATAGTTCATCTTATGGAACCAACTCAATATCTTGATTAACAGGAAATATATGTAATTGCTTGTAACCCAAATAAATACATTTGGATAGAATAACTCCAAAGTGAAAAATAACTAACATGATTTTTTTTTTTGTATATTCAGTGTATTATTTTGTATTTATGCTATCCATTAGGTTTAACCAAACTGGAAAAGTAAGTTTAGTGTTGAAAGAATAATAATCAAATATAACTGTTGGCATTTAATCATATGATATACTGTATGATTCAATGCCAGCTGTTATATTTGATTACTAACGAACATATTTTAATTGAAATTGAAAAAAACTACATTTGTTGTATTTGGTTTCAACAAATGTATTTTTGGGGGAGGGTGGGGGTATTTGATCCAAAGAGTTTTTTTTTTTTGTGAATCAATGATGACCAGTGGATCAGTTAATCTATTCTCAGGATGTTTAGTACAGTGTGTATCCTTGTGGAGCTTTGCTCTAATGAAGTGAGGGAATAGCAAGAGGTTATCTGCTAACCCCTGGACACCTAGCCCAAAGAAGATCTAACCACAATCTTAAAGGAGAAATCGACCCAAAACTACAAATTCCTATAGTGTACAGTATTAAATAACACTAATATGTGTGTCACGCCCTGACCATAGTTTGCGTTGTTTGTTTCTATGTTTTGTTTGGTCAGGATGTGATCTGAGTGGGCATTCTATGTTGTATGTCTAGTTTGTCTATTTCTATCTGTTTGGCCTGATATGGTTCTCAATCAGAGGCAGGTGTCAGTCGTTGTCTGTTGAACTTCCGGCGCCGAACAGGATGGCTGCCTCGCTTCGCGTTCCTTGGAAAATATGCAGTATTTTGTTTTTCTATGTGTTATTTCTTACATTGGTACCCCGGGTGATCTTAAGTTTCATTACATACAGCCGGGAGGAACTACTGAATATACGATTAACGTCAACTAACCACCCTTCCTACCAGGAATATGACTTTCCCGAAACGGATCCAGTGTCTTGCCTTCCACCCAATACAATGGACCTGATCCCAGCCGGCGAAGCTACACGACGCCGAAAAAGGGGCAAACGTAGCGGTCTCCTGGTCAGGCTTCGGAGACGAGCACATCGCGCTCCACTCCCTAGCATACTACTCGCCAATGTCCAGTCTCTTGAGAATAAGGTCGATGAAATCCGAGCACGGGTAACATTCGAGAGAGACATCAGGGATTGCAACGTGCTCTGCTTCACGGAAACATGGCTAACTGAAAAGACGCTAACGGAGTCGGTGCAGCCAGCTGGTTTCTTCACGCATCGCGCAGACAGAAACATACATCTTTCTGGTAAGAAGAGGGGCGGGGGGGTATGCCTCATGATTAACGAGACGTGGTGTGACCATCATAACAACACTCAGGAACTAAAGTCATTCTGTTCACCTGATCTAGAACTCCTCACAATCAAATGTAGACCGCATTATCTACCAAGGGAATTCACTTCGGTCATAATCACAGCCGTATATATTCCCCCCCAAGCAGACACATCGATGGCCCTGAACGAACTCTATCTGACTCTCTGTAAACTGGAAACCACACACCCTGAGGCTGCATTCATCGTAGCTGGGGATTTTAACAAGGCTAATCTAAAAACAAAACTCCCTAAATTCTATCAGCACATCGATTGTCCGACCAGGGCTGGCAGAACTCTGGACCATTGTTATACTAACTTCCGCGACGCATATAAGGCCCTCCCCCGCCCTCCTTTCGGAAAAGCTGACCACGACTCCATTTTGTTGATTCCAGCCTACAAACAGAAATTAAAACTACAAGCTCCCGCGCTCAGGTCTGTTCAACGCTGGTCCGACCAATCTGAATCCACGCTTCAAGACTGCTTTGATCACGCGGATTGGAATATGTTCCGCACGGCGTCCAACAACAACAATGATGAATATGCAGATTCGGTGAGCGAGTTCATTAGGAAGTGCATTGACGATGTCGTACCCAGAGCAACGATTAAAACATTCCCAAACCAGAAACCGTGGATTAACGGCAGCATTCGCGTGAAACTGAAAGCGCGAACCACTGCTTTTAACCAGGGCAAGGTGACCGGAAACATGACCGAATACACACAGTGTAGCTATTCTCTCCGCAAGGCTATCAAACAGGCTAAGTCCCAGTACAGAGACAAAATTGAATCGCAATTCAACAGCTCAGACACAAGGGGTATGTGGCAGGGTCTACAGTCTATCACGGATTACAAAAAGAAAAGCAGCCCCGTCGCGGATCAGGATGTCTTGCTCCCAGACAGGCTAAATACCTTTTTTGCCCGCTTTGAGGATAATACAGTGCCACTGACACGGCCCACTACCAAAACCTGCGGGCTCTCCTTCACTGCAGCCGAGGTGAGTAAAACATTTAAACGTGTTAACCCTCGCAAGGCTGCAGGCCCAGACGGCATTCCCAGCCGCGTCCTCAGAGCATGCGCAGACCAGCTGGCTGGTGTGTTTACGGACATATTCAATCAATCCTTAGCCCAGTCTGCTGTTCCCACATGCTTCAAGAGGGCCACCATTGTTCCTGTTCCCAAGAAAGCTAAGGTAACTGAGCTAAACGACTACCGCCCCGTAGCACTCACTTCCGTCATCATGAAGTGCTTTGAGAGACTAGTCAAGGACCATATCACCTCCACCCTACCGGACACCCTAGACCCACTCCAATTTGCTTACCGACCCAATAGGTCCACAGACGACGCAATCGCAACCACACTGCACACTGCCCTAACCCATCTGGACAAGAGGAATACCTATGTGAGAATGCTGTTCATCGACTACAGCTCAGCATTTAACACCATAGTACCCTCCAAACTCGTCATCAAGCTCGAGACCCTGGGCCTCGACCCCGCCCTGTGCAACTGGGTCCTGGACTTCCTGACGGGCCGCCCCCAGGTGGTGAGGGTAGGTAACAACATCTCCACCCCGCTGATCCTCAACACTGGGGCCCCACAAGGGTGCGTTCTGAGCCCTCTCCTGTACTCCCTGTTCACCCACGACTGCGTGGCCATGCACGCCTCCAACTCAATCATCAAGTTTGCGGACGACACTACAGTGGTAGGCTTGATTACCAACAACGACGAGACGGCCTACAGGGAGGAGGTGAGGGCCCTCGGAGTGTGGGGTCAGGAAAATAACCTCACACTCAACGTCAACAAAACAAAGGAGATGATTGTGGACTTCAGGAAACAGCAGAGGGAGCTCCCCCCTATCCACATCGACGGGTCAGTAGTGGAGAAGGTGGAAAGTTTTAAGTTCCTCGGTGTACACATCACGGACAAACTGAATTGGTCCACCCACACAGACAGCGTTGTGAAGAAGGCGCAGCAGCGCCTCTTCAACCTCAGGAGGCTGAAGAAATTCGGCTTGTCACCAAAAGCACTCACAAACTTCTACAGATGCACAATCGAGAGCATCCTGTCGGGCTGTATCACCGCCTGGTACGGCAACTGCTCCGCACACAACCGTAAGGCTCTCCAGAGGGTAGTGAGGTCGGCAGAACGCATCACCCGGGGCAAACTACCTGCCCTCCAGGACACCTACACCACCCGATGTCACAGGAAGGCCATAAAGATCATCAAGGACAACAACCACCCAAGCCACTACCTGTTCACCCCGCTATCATCCAGAAGGCGAGGTCAGTACAGGTGCATCCAAGCAGGGACCGAGAGACTGAAAAACAGCTTCTATCTCAAGGCCATCAGACTGTTAAACAGCCACCACTAACATTTAGCGGCCGCTGCCAACAAACTGACTCAGCTCCAGCCACCTTAAAAATGGGAATTGATGGAAATTATGTAAAAATGCACCACCAGCCACTTTAAACAATGCCACCTAATATAATGTTTACATACCCTACATTACACATCTCTTATGTATATGTATATACTGTACTCTATATCATCTACTGCATCTTGCCATCTTATGTAATACATGGACCACTAGCCACTTTAAACTATGCCACTTTATGTTTACATACCCTACAGTACTCATCTCATAGGTATATACCGTACTCTATACCATCTACTGCACCTTGCCTATGCCGTCTGTACCATCACTCATTCATATATCTTTATGTACATATTCTTTATCCCTTTACACTTGCGTGTATAAGGTAGTAGTTGCGGAATTGTTAGGTTAGATTACTTGTTGTTATTACTGCATTGTCGGAACTAGAAGCACAAGCATTTCGCTACACTCGCATTAACATCTGCTAACCATGTGTATGTGACTAATAAATTTGATTTGATTTGATTTGATTGGGAG